>NW_026892700.1:0-278069 GCF_033815535.1 Pezoporus flaviventris
TGGGGTCCAGGCTGCCCCGGCTCCTGGGGCAGGCGCCGTGGGTCCGGGTGCCGGCGGGGACCGGAGTGGAAGCGAGCAAAGGAGCCGTGGGGTCGTCGGTGGGGAGGCCGTTGAGCTGGTGGGGATGGAGGGGGTCAGGTGGGGATGGAGGGGGAGAAAAGGGGACGGGGGGGTAGGTGGGGATGGAGGGGGCAGGTGGGGATGGGGGGGAGTAGATGGGGATGGGGGGCAAAAGGGGATGAAGGGGGGGCAGAAGGGGATGGAGGGGGGCTGATGGGGATGGAGGGGGGGCAGAAGGGGATGCGGGGAAAGGGAATGGAGGGGGGAAATAGGGGATGGAGAGGGGGTAGATGGGGATGGAGGGGGCAGGTGGGGATGGGGGGGAGTAGATGGGGATGGGGGGCAAAAGGGGATGAAGGGGGGGCAGAAGGGGATGGAGGGGGCTGATGGGGATGGAGGGGGGTAGAAGGGGATGGAACTGGGGCGGATAGGGATGGAGGAGCAGAAGAAGGGGATGGAATTGGGGCAGATGGGGATGGAGGGGAGCAGAAGGGGATGGAGGGGAGCAGAAGGGGCGCAAAAGGGGATGGGGGGGGCAGAAGGGGATGGAACTGGGGCGGATGGGGATGGAGGGGGATAGATGGTGATGGGGGGGGGCAGAAGGGGATGGAACTGGGGCGGATGGGGATGGAGGGGGATAGATGGTGATGGGGGGGCGGAAGGGGATGGAACTGGGGCGGATGGGGGCGGCCCCACGGCTCTGCCCCAGACCCCCGCCGTGTTCCCGGTCTCAGCCCCCCAGCGCCCGCCAGGGGGCCCCATCCTGCTCCCCCCCCGCCCCGCACGCACCTGCCGGGCCGTGCCCTTGGGCTGAGCACGGGAGGAGGCAGCGAGGGGGGCTCGGTCTTCACCGGGGGTGCGGGTCCGGGCAGGGAACCAGGGCCCCCGCTTGTCCTCCGGGGCGCTCTCCTCCTCCTCCTCCTCCTCCTCCTCTTCCTCCTCCTCCTCGGTGGGGTCCGATGGGGCCTCGGGCACCGGGAGCCCCGGGTCCCCCTTCCCGGGGCTGCTGTCGGGGGTGAGCACGGAGCCCTTGAGCAGGGAGGCCTGGGTCTGGCTGAGCCAGGACAGGAACGCCGATTGACTGAGGTCGTGCTGGCTCTGCCCCACGGCCAGCGGCTCCTCCAGCGCCCCATTGAGCAGGGGCGGCGGGGGCCGGGGCCCGCAGTGCTGGGGCAGCTCCTCCTTGCTCTTGCGGGGCCGGCCCCGGGACCGCGATGCCGGGGGGGGCACCCGGGTGGCGACGGGCACCGGCACCGGCTCCGGCTTCACCGGGGGCACCTTCTCCTCCTGCGGGGGCTCCGGCTCTGCCGCTGCAGGGAGGCGATGGGGCCGTTGGGAGCCATTCCCCGGTGTGGGGTGTGTGGGGGGGGTCCCCTCCATCCCTGCCCCACACTCACCCTCCGCGCCCTCCACGAAGATGCCGCCCAAGTGGGGCAGGACCCAGTAGCGCCGCCGGTACCGGTCCTGCCCCAGCGATGCCGCTCGCAGCGTCTGCGAGGAGTGGAGCAGCTTCTTGCGGAAGAACATCTGCCTCTATGGGGAGAGCGCAGCGTGGGGCCGGGCCCCACAGAGCCCCACAGAACCCCGCGGTGGGGCTGGACCCCCCCCACCCCATCGCCCGCTCACCTTGGCCAGCTTCTCGATCTGCCGCTCGAGCTCGGGGATGCTGGAGCCGGACGCGTCGAGCTGGGGGCGGGATGGGGGCAGTGAGGGAGCAGCGATGGGGATGGAGCCCCCGCCCCACGGCTGCGCCCCACGGGGCACCCACCTCGTCCTCCCTGCGGGAGCGGCGGCCCCGCTTCTCCTCCTCCTCCTCCTCCTCGTCCACGTCCAGGGCCGGGTCCTCGCTGAGGCGGGAGCTGCGCCGCCGCCGCCCGGGCTCCAGCCCCGGGAGCTCCGACTCGGGCCGCCCGGTTCTCTTGGCCAGGGCCACCTTGAGCCTGCCCCACACAGCACGGGGCTCACTGCCCGCCCACTGCCTGCCCCACACAGCACGGGGCTCACTGCTGCCCACTGCCTGCCCCACACAGCACGGGGCTCACTGCCCGCCCCACTGCCCGCCCCACTGCCTGCCCCATTGCCTGCCCCACTGCCTGCCCCACACAGCACGGGGCTCACTGCCTGCCCCACTGCCTGCCCCATTGCCTGCCCCACTGCCTGCCCCACACAGCACGGGGCTCACTGCCTGCCCCACTGCCTGCCCCACTGCCTGCCCCACACAGCACGGGGCTCACTGCCTGCCCCACTGCCTGCCCCACTGCCTGCCCCACACAGCACGGGGCTCACTGCCTGCACCACTGCCTGCCCCACTGCCTGCCCCACACAGCACGGGGCTCACTGCCTGCCCCACTGCCTGCCCCATTGCCTGCCCCACACAGCACGGGGCTCACTGCCTGCCCCACTGCCTGCCCCATTGCCTGCCCCACACAGCACGGGGCTCACTGCCCGCCCCACTGCCTGCCCCACTGCCTGCCCCACTGCCTGCCCCACACAGCACGGGGCTCACTGCCTGCCCCACTGCCTGCCCCATTGCCTGCCCCACACAGCACGGGGCTCACTGCCTGCCCCACTGCCTGCCCCATTGCCTGCCCCACACAGCACGGGGCTCACTGCCTGCCCCACTGCCTGCCCCACACAGCACGGGGCTCACTGCCCGCCCCACTGCCTGCCCCATTGCCTGCCCCACACAGCACGGGGCTCACTGCCTGCCCCACTGCCTGCCCCATTGCCTGCCCCACTGCCTGCCCCACACAGCACGGGGCTCACTGCCCGCCCCACTGCCTGCCCCATTGCCTGCCCCACTGCCCGCCCCACTGCCTGCCCCACTGCCTGCCCCACTGCCTGCCCCACACAGCACGGGGCTCACTGCCCGCCCCACTGCCTGCCCCATTGCCTGCCCCACTGCCTGCCCCACACAGCACGGGGCTCACTGCCCGCCCCACTGCCTGCCCCATTGCCTGCCCCACACAGCACGGGGCTCACTGCCTGCCCCACTGCCTGCCCCACTGCCTGCCCCATTGCCTGCCCCACACAGCACGGGGCTCACTGCCCGCCCCACTGCCTGCCCCATTGCCTGCCCCACACAGCACGGGGCTCACTGCCTGCCCCATTGCCTGCCCCACTGCCTGCCCCACACAGCACGGGGCTCACTGCCCGCCCCACTGCCTGCCCCATTGCCTGCCCCACACAGCACGGGGCTCACTGCCTGCCCCACTGCCTGGCCCGTTGCCTGCCCCACACCGCACGGGGCTCACTGCCCGCCCCACTGCCTGCCCCATTGCCTGCCCCACTGCCTGCCCCACACAGCACGGGGCTCACTGCCCGCCCCACTGCCCGCCCCACACAGCACGGGGCTCACTGCCTGCCCCACTGCCTGCCCCACTGCCCGTCCCACACAGCACGGGGCTCACTGCCTGCCCCATTGCCTGCCCCACTGCCTGCCCCACACAGCATGGGGCTCACTGCCCGCCCCACTGCCTGCCCCATTGCCTGCCCCACACAGCACGGGGCTCACTGCCTGCCCCACACAGCACAGGGCTCACTGCCTGCCCCATTGCCCCACTGCCTGCCCCATTGCCCATCTCATTGCCTGCCCCACTGCCTCATTGCCCACCCCACTGCCTCATTGCCCATCCCATTGCCTGCTCCATTGCCTCACTGCCCATCCTGCTGCCTGCCCCACTGCCTGCCCCATTGCCTGCTCCATTGCCCCACTGGGCACCTGGCTCCACCACAGTCATCCTGAGCCCCCCAGCCCTAGGACATGGAGGGGAAGGAGCAGAGGCCACAAGCAGGACCCCTGTGTCAATGGGGCACATGCAGCAGTATGCACCGCATCAATGGGGCACGCACAGCAGGACCTGCTGCATCAATGGGGCACGCACAGCAGGACCTGCTGCATCAATGGGGCACGCACAGCAGGACCTGCTGCATCAATGGGGCACAATCAGCAGGACCCACTGCATCAATGGGGCACTCGCAGCAGGATGCCGTTTGTCAATGGGGCACAAGCAGCAGGCCTCAATCCATCAATGGGGCACACACAGCAGGACGTGCTCCATCAATGGGGCACACACAGCAGGACGTGCTCCATCAATGGAGCACACACAGCAGGCCCCACTCCATCAATGGGGCACACACACCAGGCCCCACAGCATCCATGGGGCACACACAGCAGGACCTGCTCCATCAATGGGGCACACACAGCAGGACCTGCTCCATCAATGGAGCACACACAGCAGGACCCACTGCGTCAATGGGGCACACACAGCAGGACCTGCTCCATCAATGGGGCACACACAGCAGGACCCACTGCGTCAACGGGGCACACACAGCAGGATGTGCTCCATCCACTGGGCATAGGCAGCTGCCCCACGGCACCCATGGGGCACACACAGCGAAACGTGCTCCATCCACCATCCATGGGCACACAAACAGCAGGGCCCCACGGCACCCATGGGGCACACAGAGCAGGACCTGCTCCATCCATGGGGCACACACAGCAGGCCCCACGGCACCCATGGGGCACACAGAGCAGGACCTGCTCCATCCATGGGGCACACACAGCAGGCCCCACGGCACCCATGGGGCACACAGAGCAGGACCTGCTCCATCCATGGGGCACACACAGCAGGCCCCACGGCACCCATGGGGCACACAGAGCAGGACCTGCTCCATCCATGGGGCACACACAGCAGGCCCCACGGCACCCATGGGGCACCGGGCAGCACCCACCTGCGCAGCCGCCCCTCGATGATCCACTTGTTCTTCCTGTAGCCGGCCATGCTCTCCAGGCTCTTGTCGATCTCACTGCAGGGGGAGACGCCGGTGGGGCCGGGGCCATGGGGCCGGGGCTCAGCTCTGCCCCACTGACACCCACCTGATGATGAGGGCGCTGCCGTTGAGCTCGTCCACCAGGAAGGCCAGGATGGAGGCTTGGGTGGCCGGGGGCAGCGCCTGGAAGGGTTTGGTCCTGAGCCCCCCGCAGAGCTCCTCGCCCGCCCCACGCGCAGTCAGGAAGCAGCGCAGGACCTCGGACACGGTCTCGCGGCTCAGGCTGATCTCGGCCACCTTCTCCCCCAGGATCTTCAGGGACTGGGAGCAGCAAAGGGAGGGCTCAGGCCCCGTCCGAGCACCCCAAGGGATGGGGGGGGAATGGGGCTGGGAATGGGGCGAGGGATCAGGGGTTGGAAATGGGGTCAGGATTAGGGCCGGGATTGGGGTCAGGGCTGGGGCCAAGAAAGGGATTAGGGGCAGGATCGGGGTCAGGAATGGGGCAGGGAATGGGGCACGGATTAGGGCTGGGCTGGAATGCGAGCAGGAAGTGGGGCTGGGGCAGGACTTGTAGCCGGGATCAGGGCCAGGACTAAGGCAGGAAATGGGGACCGGGTTCAGGATGGGGCAGGGAATGGCGCTGGGATGGGACCACATCTGCCCTCACCTGGCAGTAAAGGGGCAGGGATGGGATCAGGGCAGGGGTGGGATGGGGATGGGATGGGATCAGGACCACATCTCCCCTCACCTGGCAGTATGGGGGCAGGGATGGGATGGGATGGGATGGGATGGGATGGGATGGGATGGGATGGGATGAAGGCAGGGATGGGATGGGGATGGGATGGGGCAGGGATGGGATGGGATGGGGGAGGGATGGGATGGGGCAGGGATGGGATGGGGCCCCCATCTCCCCACCTGGCAATAGTGGGGCAGGGATGGGGATGGGATGGGGATGGGCAGGGATGGGGATGGAGCAGAGATGGGGATGGAATGGGGATGGGATGGGGATGGGATGGGGATGGGATGGGGATGGGATGGGGCAGGGATGGGATGGGGATGGGATGGGGCAGGGATGGGGATGGGATGGGGCAGGGATGGGGCAGGGATGGGGCCCCCATCTCCCCACCTGGCAGTAGTGGGGCAGGCCGGGGTCGCCGAGCGCGGCGCGCAGCAGCCTCACGAGCAGGTCCTGCAGCCGCCCCGCGCTGTCGCCCAGCCCCAGCAGCCCCTCCTGCAGCGCGCTCAGGCTCGGCACGTCCCGGCCGGGCTCCAGCCCCAGCACGCGCCCGTAGCTCTGCAGGAACTCCACCACCGCCAGGCACCGCGAGAAGGCAGCGCCCGGCAGCACCAGCCCGGGATGCGCGACAGCGCCGGCAGCGGCTGCGGGACGGACACCGGTGCTTGCGGTCGGCGGCACCGGGGCACGGCGACGGCAGCACCGGTGTCCCGGTGACCCCCCCCCATCGCAGGTACCTGGTGGTCCCCCAGGCACATGTCCTCCGTCGGCTTCTTCATCTCCTCCAGGAGCTGCTGCTGCCGCCGCCGCTGCTCCAGGCGCCGCTGCGCCGCCAGCCCCTTGTCCGCCCTGCGAGCGCCTTTGCCCTTCCTCTCCTTGGCTCGGGCTTTTGTCTTTGCCCTTCTCCGCTTTGCCCTTCTTCTCCTTGGCCTAAAGGAGGAGTTGGGGGGGCGGAGAGGAGGGGATGCGTGGGGACGCACCCACCCCTTCCGTCTCCCTGCCCCACGCATCCCCATGCGCTCACCTTGCACTTCTTCTTGGCCTCCTTCGCTCTGGGGGCTTTGGCTTCTTGCTTCTGCTTGTTCTTCGCCTGGAAGGGACCGAGCCCACGCTCAAGGACCCAACGGGACCCCCAGCACCCCCCCCCCCCCCACCGCGTCCCCTCCTCGCACCTTCCTCCTCATCTTCTTCTTGATCTTGCTCATCTTGAGCTTGTCCTCGTCGCTCAGCACCTCTATGGGGGCAGAGAGGGATGGAGCCCCGGGACCCACGGCCGGGGTCCCCCCCCCAGCCCCACGGGGGCCGTACCTTGGGCCTCCAGCCTCTTGAGCAGCCGCGCATCCGTCTTGCTCAGCAGCTCCAGCATCCGGGCCTTGGGGGGGCGGCCCCGGCCCCGCTTGGCCGCCGGCGCCTCCTTGGCCTTGGGCTTCTCGGCGTTGCGGGGCCGCCCGCGCTTGCCCGTGATGGCCTGGATGCGGGACGGGATCTCCTCGGGGCTCAGCTGCACCCACTGCGGGCCCTGCGCCACGACACGGGGTCACCGCTCTGAGGGGTCAGCGCGTGGGGGGGGACGTGGGGGGGACGTGGGGGACATGGGGGGGGATGTGGGGGGGACGTGGGGGGGACGTGGGGGGATGTGGGGGGGAAGTGGGGGGAACATGGAGTTGACATGCGGGGGACCTGGGGGGGGACCTGGGGGGGACATGGGGGGGGATGTGGGGGGGGACGTGGGGGGGGCGTGGGGGGGGAATATGGGGGGGACGTGGGGGGGACATCGGGGGGGACGTGGGGGGGGATGTGGGGGGGACGTGGGGGGGGTGGGGGGAATATGGGAGGGACGTGGGGGGGACATCGGGGGGGACGTGGGGGGGATGTGGGGGGAACATGGAGGGGACATGGGGGGGGCACGTGGGGGGGACATGTGAGGGGACGGGGGGGGACGTGGGGGACGTGGGGGGGATGGGGGGGGGACGTGGGGGGGGACGTGGGGGGAACATGGAGGGGACATGGGGGGGGACGTGGGGGGACATTGGGGGGACATGGGGGGGGACGTGGGGGGAACATGGAGGGGACATGGGGGGGGACATGGGGGGGACATCGGGGGGGACGTGGGGGGGACATGGAGTTGACATGCGGGGGACCTGGGGGGGGACATGGGGGGGACATGGGGGGGGACGTGGGGGGGATGTGGGGGGGATGCTGGGGGGGATGTGGGGGGAACACGGAGGGGACATGCTGGGGACCTGGGGGGGGACATGGGGGGGACATGGGGGGGATGTGGGGGGGACGTGGGGGAGACGTGGGGGGGATATGGAGGGGACATGCAGGGGACCTGGGGGGGAGACATGGGGGGGGCATGGGGGGGATGTGGGGGGACATCGTGGGGGGACGTCGGGGGGGGACGTGGGGGGAACATGGAGGGGACATGCAGGGAACATGGGGGGGGACGTGGGGGGGACGTGGGGGGGACATGTGAGGGGACGGGGGGGGACATTGGGGGGACATGGGGGGGGACGTGGGGGGGTGGCCCCGGACCCACCTCCGGCGTCTCCCGCTCCTCATAGAAGTCCCCCACGGGCATCCGGGGGCTGAAGCTGAAGTGCTCGCGGCGCACGTCCTGCACCACGTTCCTGCTCAGGTACTGCCGAGGAGGAGGAGGAGGAGGAGGAGGAGGGAGATGAAGGCGGCCATGGGGGGGGGGGTCAGGGGTTGGGGGCTCGGGGCTGTCCCCGTACCTTGATCACCTCGGGGAACTGCTTCATCCTCTTCCCGCAGGGGCCGTAGTACCACGTCTCCCCCTGCCACCGGTGGTTCCCTTCTTGATCCGCACCTCGCGCCTCCACCTGCGCGCAGGCAGCGTCAGCCCCGTGCTATGGGGCAGCCGTGGGGCGAGGCATGGGGCGGGGGGGACACGGGGCGGATGGACACGTACCCGCGCTGCAGCGGGAAGCGCACCTCCTCCGGCGTGGCGATGCGGCGGCGAGGGGCATCCCCTGTGGGGCAGGGGACGGGCGCTGGGCTCGGTGCTGCTGATGGGGGGCTCACAGAGGGGTTCAATGGGGGGGGGGGGGGTCCGGACCTACCTGATGCTGAGGAGCTCAGCGCCGCCGCCCCCGGCGCGGAGGGAGCCTCGGGGCTGCTGTCGGCGGCTTCCTCCTCCTCCTCCTCCTCCTCTTCCTCCTCCTCCTCTTCCTCCTCCTCGGATGGGGCCGGGGACTCCGGGGTCCCCACCGTGGGGTCCAGCTCCAGGGACCCCGACTCCTCCAGCCCCACGTGGCTGCTGCTGTTCAGGTCCACGCTGCTCTCTATGGGGCCAAGGGCGGGGGCGTCACCATAGCATGGGGAGGGGGCGGGCTGGTACCCAGAGCGCATCCCTATGGGCTCCCCATAGCCCCGCTGTGGGGCACGCACCGTGCAGCGCGGGGGAGCCGGGCCCGGCGAGCAGCGGGGGAGCCAGGAGGCTGAAGGGGCCATCGTGATCGTGCAGGTCGGGGGGGTCCCCAAGGGGGGATTTGTCCCCCACGAGCTGCGCAGCATCCATGGCATAGAGATCCCCGGCGCCGGCATCTGCGGGGGAAGCATCAGGGATGGAGGGGGGGGGGGGGGGACACGGGCACAGACCCACATCTGCCCCCCCCCCCGGCCCCAAAGCGGTGACCAGGGACCGGCACCGGAGGGGTTAAAGGGGTTTGGGAGCCCCCGGCCCCGCCTCCGGGAAGCGGAGCCCAAAATGGCCGAGGTGGATGCGGAGCCGCGGAAGTTGGGCGCTGAGCGCCCGCCCCACGGCCCCGTAGCCCCGGCCCTACCTGCGCCCAGCGCCCCGAAGGGCTCCAGGGGGTCCTCGCTGAGGATGGGGGCATCGTCCAGGCGGGGGGCGAGGGGAGACGCGGCCCCAAGCCCCGGCCCCACCGCGCCGGGGGCAGCCCCGTTGTAGCCGCACATCTTGAGCTCTAAAAGGGAACCACGGAGACGTCGCGCACCCCACAGCGACCGGGAGTGGGGGGGGGGGGTTGAACCCGGCCCCACAGCGCCCGCCAGCACCGGGACCTACCCGGCTGCGCCTCCTCCAGCTCCATGCTGCCCACGAGCCCGCCGCCGTTCGCGGCCAGAGCCGCCGGGATGCCCTTGCCCGCCGCATCGCCGCCTCCATCGCCGGTACCCGGCTCCTCCGCGAAGGGCTGAGCGGCCCCATAGAACCCGGCGGCCCCGTTGGGCATCAGCTCGTGGAAGGAGCCGTAGAGCTCCTGCGAGTCGAAGCTGAGCCCCATGGCCCCCGGCGCCGCCGTTGCCCCACGGCTCCGGTGCGGGCGAGCGGAGGTCGGGGCCGTGCCCCGGGAGGAGCAGCGGCGGCGGCGGCGGCGGCGGCGGCGGGGACGAGCGCGGGTCCTTGAGGCCGGCGCAGGGGGAGAAGTCCCAGAGGCAGTCGAAGGAGCGCAGGGGCTGCGCGCCCGCGGGGGGGGAGCTGGGGGTCAGCGGCCCCCCGGCACCGGGCGGCGGCAGCGCGGGGAAGCCGTTGGGGCTCGAGCCCCCGTTGAGGCCTGCGGGGGGAGAGCCCGAGGTGAGGAGCGAGGGGCCGGGGGTTAAGGGGATGCCTGGGAGCGGATGGGGCGAGGGGGGGGGGAAGGCACCAGCGGCCGGCCCTATGGGGACATCGTGGTCCTATGGGGACATCGTGGCCCTATGGGGACATCGTGGTCCTATGGGGATATCGTGGCACCTATGGGGACATTGTGGCCCTATGGGGACATCGTGGTCCTATGGGGACATTGTGGCCCTATGGGGACATCATGGCCCTATGGGGACTCCATGGCACCTATGGGGACATCGTGGTCCTATGGGGACATCATGGCCCTATGGGGACTCCATGGCACCTATGGGGACATCGTGGCACCTATGGGGACATCGTGGTCCTATGGGGACATCGTGGTCCTATGGGGATATCGTGGCACCTATGGGGACATTGTGGCCCTATGGGGACATCGTGGTCCTATGGGGACATTGTGGCCCTATGGGGACATCATGGCCCTATGGGGACTCCATGGCACCTATGGGGACATCGTGGCACCTATGGGGACATCGTGGTCCTATGGGGACATCGTGGTCCTATGGGGACTCCATGGCACCTATGGGGACATTGTGGCCCTATGGGGACATCGTGGTCCTATGGGGACATTGTGGCAGCTATGGGGACATTGTGGTCCTATGGGGACATCATGGTCCTATGGGGACTCCATGGCACCTATGGGGACATTGTGGTCCTATGGGGACATTGTGGCCCTATGGGGACATCGTGGTCCTATGGGGACATTGTGGCCCTATGGGGACATCATGGCACCTATGGGGATATCGTGGTCCTATGGGGACTCCATGGCACCTATGGGGACATCGTGGTCCTATGGGGACATCGTGGCACCTATGGGGACATTGTGGCAGCTATGGGGGACATCGTGGTCCTATGGGGACATCGTGGCCCTATGGGGACTCCATGGCACCTATGGGGACATCGTGGTCCTATGGGGACATTGTGGCCCTATGGGGACATCGTGGTCCTATGGGGACATCGTGGTCCTATGGGGACTCCATGGCACCTATGGGGACATCGTGGTCCTATGGGGACATCGTGGTCCTATGGGGACATCGTGGCACCTATGGGGACATCATGGTCCTATGGGGATATTGTGGTCCTATGGGGACTCCATGGCACCTATGGGGACATCGTGGTCCTATGGGGACATCATGGCCCTATGGGGACTCCATGGCACCTATGGGGACATTGTGGTCCTATGGGGACATCGTCATCCTATGGGGACATCATGGCACCTATGGGGACTCCACAGCACCTATGGGGACTCCACAGCACCTATGGGGACATTGTGGTCCTATGGGGACATCATGGCAGCTATGGGGACATTGTGGTCCTATGGGGACATCAGGGCCCTATGGGGACATCATGGCCCTATGGGGACTCCATGGCACCTATGGGGACATCACGGCCCTATGGGGACTCCATGGCACCTATGGGGACATCATGGCACTTATGGGGACATCATGGTCCTATGGGGACATCATGGCACCTATGGGGACTCCATGGCACCTATGGGGACATCGTGGCCCCTATGGGGACACCACGGGCCCAATGGGGACACCATGGCCCTATGGGGACATCATGGCCCCCATGGGGACACCATGACCCTATGGGGACACCACGGCCCCCATGAGGACACCATGACCCCCATGGGGACACCATAACCCCTATGGGGCCACCACTGCCCTATGGGGACACCATGGCCCTATGGAGCCACCATGGCCCCTATGGGGACACCATGGCCCTATGGAGCCACTATGACCCCCATGGGGACACCATAACCCCTATGGGGACACCACAGCCCTATGGGGCCACCACAGCCCTATGGGGCCACCATGACCCCTATGGGGCCACCATGACCCTATGGGGCCACCATGACCCTATGGGGCCACCACAGCCCTATGGGGCCACTATGACCCCTATGGGGCCACCATGGCCCTACGCCCACACTTACTTTTCCCTTGTGGGGAGAAGCCGAGTGCGGAGCCGGGGGCGAAGGGGCTGTCCCCTGCGGCAGGGCCCGGTTTGGCTCCCGCGGCAGCGGGCGCGGAGCTGAAGCCCAAGGGGGAGTTCGCTTCCATGGCTGCAGAGGGGACGAGAGGCGCTGAGGGGCCCGGTGCAGGATGAGCCCCATGGCCAGGCCCCGGGAGCCGCTGCCCCCCCCCCATAACCCCGGGCTCTGCCCCCCACGGGTGCCAGCGCCGCAGCCGGATCCTCGGTGACCTTCACCGGTGGGGAGCAGCTTTGACCCCCCCCAAGCACCGAGCGATGGGGACAGCACCCACTTGTGCCCCCCCCCTTCCCCAAGTGGGTGCCGGTGGAGGAGATGGGAGCCCCGGTGATTGACCCCTATGGGTGCTACTGGGGTGGCACCGGTGGGTTGGGGGGGGGGAAGGGATGTGATGGATGCAGAGGGGAGAACCGGGATATGGGGGGGGGGGGGGGGGGGGGGGAGCCCCGGCAGCGGCACGTGACCGGGAACGGAGCCGCCAAGGGGGCCCCGGTTCGGAACCGGAGCCGGGGCACGGAGCGGGGTCCCCGCGGAGCCCGGTAACGGCGGCGCCGGGCGCAGGACGAGCCCCGGTTCCAAAGGACGCTCCCGGCCCCTGCAGCCGCAGTCACCGGAGCCACGAACCGGGCGCTTCCTGCGGGGGGGGGGGGGGGCACCGGGAACCCCCCTCCCCTCCCCCCCCATAACCGGGTCCCGTTGGGATGGAGGAGCCCCCTCCCCCCCCCCCCTCCGCAAAGGGGGGGTCCAAGGAGGCGGAACCGGACTGGGGGAGGGGGAGGGGCACAAAGATGGGGGGAGGGGCACGGGGACTCCCTTTACGTGCGGGATGGTGGGGGGGGGGGGGGGAGGTCACCGAGTGCCGGTAACGGAGGTGGGGGGAGGGCACGGGGGTGTTTTACCGGACACCGCAGCGGGGGGGATCCCTCCCCGCACCCCTCCCCCCGCAACCGCTTCCCCTCCCCCCTCCCCCGTTAACAGCCGCGGCCCCGCGTTACCGGTGCCGTTCCCGTTCCCGTTCCCGTCCCGCCCCGGGCCCGGCTCAGGCGGTGCGGGCCGGGACGCGGCTCCGCGGGGCTCGGTCCCTCCGCGAGGACCGGACCGGGCCGGGCCCGGGCGGCGGCGGCGGCGGCGGCGCAGGGCAGGAAGCGGCGGCCCCAGCTCCGCCCCCCCCCCCCCCCCCCCCCCCAACGTCACCGCCGCCGCGATCGCGTCACCGGGAGCGGCGCGCGCGTCACCGGGAAGGGGGAGGGGGGGATGGGATGGGATGGGGGGGGCGGAGCCAAGCGCCCACGTGGGGGAGGGGGGGGGATTCCCCCCGCTCTGACCCCCCCCACCCCCAACCCAACCCCCCCCCAACCCCCAAACGCAGCCGGACCCCCGGAATCCCCGGTGACGTCACGCGGTGCGCAGGGCCCCGGTACCGGTTGTGGAGGGGGGGTCCCGGTGCGGTCCCAAAGGGAACGGGGGGGGGGGAGGGGGGGATACGGGGATATCTCGGCCCCGTGCGCGACACCGGGGGGGGGGGGGGGAGGGGGGGGCCGTGGTGCTGAGTCCGTTCACCGAGACGTGGGTCCCGGTACAGCCCCGGGGGGGGGGGGGGGGGGGGCTCCGTGTCCGGCCCAGGGCGGACCCATGGGGGGGGGGCAGCGCCCCGGTACCTACTTATGGGGTGCGGGGGAGGGGGGCAGCCCCGATGTGCATCGATGGGGGGGGACCCCCGGTACGTACCTATGGAGGGGTGCGGGGGGGGGGAGCCCCGGTGCCCGCCCGGCGCGCTCCCGGTGCCGGTCCCGGTGTCGCGCAGGTGCTCCCGGCCCCGCGTGATGTCAGCGGCCGCCACCGCCCCCTCCGCCGCGGGGACGCGCCGCCATTTAAAGGGACCGCGGCCCCGTTTGGGTTCAGGGTGTTCCCCCCCCCCCCAAACCCCAACCCCGCTTTAACCCGGGGGTGCAGCGCTTGTGGGGACCCCTCCCCATTGCGAACCCCCCCCCCCCCCGGTGCTCCCGGTACCGCGGCCCCCCCCCCCCCCGGGGTGAAGCTGCAGCAGCCGTGCCCATAGGGCTTTGTGCTGTAAAATGGTGGAGCCCCATGGGGGGGGACGCACTGGGACCAGGCCCCCCCATAACAACCGGCTTGGGGGTGCGTTTGTGTGACCCCCATCTCCTGCCCCCTCCCTCCCCCCCCACTTGAGCCCATTGCCCCCCCATAGCTCACACGAGGCCCCCGGGAGTGTTTTCAACTGATGTTTTATTGGAAATGTTAAATATTGGGGAGGGGGAGGCCCCGGTTTTGGGGGGGGGGGGGGGCGGGTCCGGTGTTGTTGGGGGGGGGGGGGGGGCACGTTCAGGCGTGTTCTTCAGCCAACTTCTCCGCCTTGGCCACCGCCTCCTCGATGGGCCCCACCATGTAGAAAGCTTGCTCGGGGAGATGGTCGTATTCACCTGTGGGGAGATGGGGGGTGAAGAGGAGGAGAAAGGGGGGGATGACACCCCCAAAACATCCGTGTGTCCCCATCCCCATCCCGGTTCTCTGTGTACCCGCCAGGATCTGCTTGAAGCCCTTGATGGTCTCCTGCAGCGGCACCAGTTTGCCCATGTGGCCGGTGAAGACCTCGGCCACTTGGAAGGGTTGGGATAAGAAGCGTTGGATCTTGCGGCCCGCGCCACCGTCAGCTTGTCCTCCTCGGAGAGCTCGTCCATGCCCAGGATGGCGATGATGTCCTGCAGGGACTTATAGTCCTGCAAAGAGCAGAAAACAGGGGGGGGGCGAGGGTGAGCGGCTCCACGTGCACCCCCCTAGCTTCCTACGGGGGGCAGCCCTGGATCCCTCACCTGCAGGATCTTCTGCACCCCTCGAGCCACGTCGTAGTGCTCGGGCCCCACGATGTTGGGGTCCATGATGCGGGACGTGGAGTCCAAGGGGTCCACGGCGGGGTAGATGCCCAGCTCGGCGATGGCGCGGGACAGCACCGTCGTGGCGTCCAAGTGGGCGAAGGTGGTGGCAGGGGCAGGGTCGGTCAAGTCATCGGCTGGCACGTAGATGGCCTGGGGATGGAAGGACGATGGGATGGAGGGACGATGGGATGGAGGGGATGATGGGGATAGGAAGGGACGATGGGGATGGAGGGACGATGGGATGGAGAGGATGATGGGGATGGAGGGGATGATGGAGGGACGATGGGGATGGAGGGGATGATGGAGGGACGATGGGGATGGAGGGACGATGGGGATGGAGGGACGATGGGGATGGAGGGACGATGGGGATGGAGGAACGATGGGGATGGAGGGACGATGGGGATGGAGGGACGATGGGATGGAGGGGATGATGGGGATGGAGGGGACGATGGGGATGGAGGAGATGATGGGGATGGAGGGGACAATGGGATGGAGGGACAATGGGATGGAGGGGACGATGGGGAGAAGGGACAAAGGGGATGGAGGGGACGATGGGGATAGGAAGGGACAATGAGGATGGAGGGGACAGTGGGGACAGGATGGGATGATGGGGACAGGAAGGGACAATGGGGATAGGAAGGGACAATTGCGTATAGGAGGTGACCATGAGGACAGGAAGGGACAATGGGGATGGAGGCGATGATGGGGACAGGAAGGGACGACGGGGATAGGAGGGGATGATGAGGATAAGAAGGGACAATGGGGATGCTGGGGACAGGAGGGGACGATGACACAGCATCCTTAGGGTGCACAATGCAGTCGTAGCCTCACCTGCACCGAAGTGATGGATCCCTTGCGCGTGGTGGTGATCCTCTCCTGCATGGTGCCCATATCAGTGGCCAGGGTGGGCTGGTAGCCCACGGCAGAGGGGATCCTGCCCAGCAGAGCTGACACCTTGGAGGGGGGTAGGGGTACAGAGGCTCTGAGGGGCTGCACAAGTGGATGGAGGGGGGGTCACAGCGGGGCTGGTGCTGAGCACCCACCTCAGAGCCAGCCTGGGTGAAGCGGAAGATGTTGTCGATGAAGAGCAGCACGTCCTGGCCCTCCTGGTCCCTGAAGTATTCGGCCACCGTGAGCCCGGTCAGGGCCACCCTGGCGCGGGCACCGGGGGGCTCGTTCATCTGCCCATAGACCAGAGCGACCTGCGGGCGAGGACGGGGGGTGGGCACGGTGCTACCGGTACCCCCCCCCCCTCAGGAGACCCCCTTCTCTATACCTTGGATGTGGCATCTTTGAGGTTGATGACCCCGGACTCGATCATCTCATGGTACAAGTCATTGCCCTCGCGGGTCCTCTCCCCGACGCCGGCGAACACCGAGTAGCCGCCGTGGGCTTTGGCCACGTTGTTGATGAGCTCCATGATCAGCACCGTTTTACCCACGCCGGCACCTCCGAACAAACCTGGCACCGGGGGAATCCTGCTCGATGCCCGGCCCATCCCGGCCGCTCCCCCACCTCCCTGCTCCCCTTTTCCTCCTCAGATCAATCCAAGTGGCTTCAGCCAGCTCAGAAGAACGAAAGTCAAACGGTTCCTCATCAGCGAAGGAATCTCCCGTCCCCGTCCCCCCCCATGCCCATAGGGAGCACGCACCGATCTTGCCCCCCTTGGCGTAGGGCGCCAGCAGATCCACCACCTTGATCCCTGTCACCAGGATCTCCTGCTCCACGCTCATCTCCACGAACTCGGGGGCTTCGGCGTGGATGGCAGCAAACCTGCGGGGAGGAACGGGGCTCAGGAGCTCCAACCGGGCCCCGGGGCTGAGCGCGGAGCCTGCTCACGGCGCAGCGCGGGTCGGGGTCGGCCTCGCTCACTGCTTGGTGGTGATGGGGCCCCGCTCGTCGATGGGCTCCCCGATGACATTCATGATCCGGCCCAAGGTCTCGGGGCCCACGGGGATGCGGATGGGAGCTCCGGAGTCCAGCACCTTCTGGCCCCTCACCAGCCCCTCGGTGCCGTCCATGGCGATGGTGCGCACCGTGTTCTCCCCTGCCAAAGGCCAAGGGCAGCGTCGCAGCAGCGCCCAAGGGCTGGCCCCGGGGAGCCGCCGGTGCCTTCCCCCGGGCACGGAAGCCGCAGACCGCGATCTCCCGACGGGAAACGCGGTCCTGAGGCCTCGCATTGAGATGCACGGCGGAGGCACCGGGAGCGCACGGCCGCGGCCGCAGCGGGCACTCACCGAGGTGCTGAGCCACCTCCAGCACCAGCCGCGTGTCCCGGCCCTGCACCTCCAGGGCGTTCAGGATGGGGGGCAGCCCCTCATCGAACTGCACATCCACCACGGCGCCGATAACGGCCACGATGCGCCCGGTGCTGGAGCCCGCCTTGGCCGCGGGGGCCGCCTGGGCCGCATAGTCCCGGCCTGCAGCGGGGTTGGGGGGGGGGAGACAACGGGGACGAGTCAAGGTCGGGGGCGGTTGGGGTGGGGGGGAAACGGCAGCTCCGGGCACCCGTGTGGGGCCGGGGCAAGGCCCGGAACCCCCGGGACCCCCCTCCCGGTGCTCCCGCTCCATCCCCGCTGCAGGCCCCGGCCCCGGCCCCTCACCCGCGTAGGCCCCAAGGTGACCCCGCGGGCGCGGCCCCGCACTCACGCGGCTCGGCGGCGGGCGCGGCCCCGCGGCTCAGCAGCAACGGAGGAGGCGGCGGCCGGGCCCGGCCTCGCGGCGCAGCAGCGGCCGCACAACGGCGGCGGCGGCGGCCCCCGAGCACCGACCCGCCAGCCCCAACATGGCGCCGCCGACTGAGCCCCGCGCCCCGCCCGCGCCTGCACGGCCCTCGGCGGGGCGGGACCGCGGCGCCACGTCGCGCGCCCCATTGGATACGGCGCCGACGCGCGCTCGCTCTGCGATTGGCCACGCTCTCCGCTCGCCGCGACGCCATTGGGAGGATTAGCCATCCGTCAAGGAGAGAGAGGAGGTGATTGGGAGAGCTTGGAGGGAAGGGGCGGGGACAAGCGCAGAGCGGCGGAAGCGGCGGCGCACGTGTCCGCGGTTGTCCTTGGACCGGGCGCGGTGACCGCGGCACCGGGGCCGCTTCCGTCCCGTCCCCCCCCCAGTCCCATTGCGGCCAATGGAGCCGCCGCTGCCCCCGTCCCGTCCCATCCCGTATCCCCCCCAATGCAGCCACCAGGGCCGTCAGCATCGCCTCCCCCCGGTCCCCCACCGTCCCCGTTCCCGGTGCGGAGCAGGAGGCGAGGCCCGGGAGTCTTCAACAGTTTATTAGAAAGAATGCAGACATTAAAAAAATCCCAGCTGCTCGGAACACAAATTGAGGTTTTTCAGCCCGGTTGGGAGGTGCCCCGGGGGGGCGGCGGAATTCCTGGTACCCGGTGCCCCCGGTGCCTCCCCACCCTTTCTCGCTTCCACAGCCACAGTGCAAATAGGATTTGGTCTAAAGGAACAGCTCAACAAGCAACAATGTACAGGCATCGCCCCGGAGGAGGAGGAGGAGGGTGTAAAGCTTTAGAGCCAAACGGTACCAAGGGACAGGCTCCAGCCACCGGTACCCGGTGACTCGGGATGGAACAACCCCACGGAGGAGAACTGGTGTTGCCTTTTCAATACAAAGTTTAATGGAAGGGCCCCACCGTGAGCCAACAGCCCCAGTTCTTGTTCCCGGTCCAAACATCCAATTTCAGGCCACAGGGACTGGGTAAAAGAAGGCGGGGGGGGGGGGAGAGGGAGAAATGCTCAATTCTATCAACTTGGTGTCAACTCAGGGTTGTCCCATGGGAATTATATCTGCTACGAGGCAAGGAGGCTCTGTAAACTTTATTGCAACTGTTCTGTCTCGATGGCCTACACCTCAACTGGGGGGGGGTTTGTTGGGGGTTGGTTGTTGGAAGGCTGGAAAACTGGTTCATGCATAAAGTTATTGCCTCTCGTGGCTTTCAGGCCGCCCCGTGCCATGGTACACACCTACCACCAGTGAAGCCATTGAAAATGGACTGAAAATGGGTTAAAGGATGCAGGAGCTCCCGTTAGGGCTATCATCAACTCAGGAATTCTTATCTCGGTTATGAAATGTTGTGATGAAGTTCTTTCCCCAAACCCTGAAGACGACGCTTTTTCCTTACTCCAGATCTGGCATTTCTAGAGAGGAAAGAGAAGAGGGAAGAGCGTTAGTGGGGTTGGGGTTGGTTTCAGCCTTGTTTCATCACCCTCAGCATCAGCCATGGGGCAGCTGAAGGCCTCTGGGTCTGGTTCTTCATAAGGAAGAGCCATGAACAGGCACTGGAACCACTCCATGAGAAGCCGCCTCCATGGGCAGGGCTGCTCTGAAAGCCAAAGCCTCCCCAGGCCTGCGCTGAGGAGGCCAAACTGGGATTTCAGGCTGCTGTGGAAAGGCTTCCATTGGATTACAGCCCTCGGCCAGGCCTGGCATTAGCTCAGAGGCAGGGTTCAGTGAGCGACCCCTCATGGAATCACGCTGGGACAGGACTTACTTTCATCATCACTGTCTGGTGAGTCCTGGGAAGAAGAAGAGACAACGTTAACTGGAGCAGAGCGGGCTTGAAGGAGCCTTTTTCCTTCACCACCACCCCTCCCACCAGCAGCAAAGGAGCTGCTGTTCCTGCAGTGAACCCTGTGCTGCTGCACAGCACGAGCTCAGTCTGGCCTCACTGGCACCAGGAGCTATGGATCCATCAGTGTGCTCTGGAGCCAGGCTGAGAGAAGGCTCCTTAAGGGGAGACCTGAGAGCAGCTCCAGTGCCTAAAAAGGGGTACAGGAAACCTGGAGAGGGGCTTTGGAGCTATTGAAGAGCCTGACCTCGGCACAGAGCAAGGGTGTATTTGCTACAGAGCACTTACATCATCTGCCCCATCTACTTCTGGCAAGTCTACGTCGTCATCTCCACCCATGTTGTTCATCATCTGCTCCAGAGAGATAAAAGCACGTTAGAGGGTGAAGCAGCACCGCAAGCGCCACTGGGAGGAGGAGGAAGGCTCTGCCCAGAGGGAATCCCAGGGAAGGAACCCCCAAATTCCAGGGATTCGTGCTCCCCTACCTCGGAAAAGCGATCGAAATTGGACATGTCTTCATCTGAGTCATCTTCCCAGTCTTTCCAGTTGTTGAAGTCCACACTGAGCCAGTTGAGCTGCGCAGCAACACAAGGGTGTTAGTGCAGGACAAGCAAGTACCGAGCTGGTACCGTAGGAAGGTAAAGCAGAAGCGCTGCTCTGAGGTGACCCACGAGCCACTGCATCACTTCCCCATCACCCAAATAGGAAACCCCACTGGAAAGCAGGCAGACAAGAGGAGCTGAACCCACCTTTGCCCTCTCTTTCGTTAACCTGGGCCATGCCTGACCGGACTCTCCTTTTCGTAAACAACACAAGATAGATCTGTCTGTTCTTTTATGCTTTGACTCCTGAAAGGGAGGAAAATCCCTGTTAACATCATCCCCCAAAGCTGCTTTTGTCACTTAGCTTCAGCTATCAACTTCATCCTTGCTCTAAAGGACACCATCTAGAGATGCTTTCGAGGCCGGAAGCGCCGCCAGCATCCCGAAGGAGCCGCTGTTCCCCAGGACGCAGCCCTAGGAAGCCAGGAGGATACTCACATTTGGATCAATATTGTTAAAAAGGTCGATTTCGTTTAAATGTTTGAAGTTATCGCTTCCTCCAAGACAACTGCGGAGAGAAAAGAAGACGTGGTTGGTCCACACCAGCCCCTGCACAGACATCTGCACGTCAGCACACGCATCACCCAGCCTGCTTCTTGTCTCTCTCCCTGCCCTTCTACCCGTTATCACGGTGGGGCACAAGAGCCCCATGGGATGCTCCAGGCTTGGGGAAGCTCCTCACGGGGAAGGACCAGCACGGATGGAGCTGAACAGGAAGCCCCGGGCAGGGCAGCGGAGCTGGAGCAGGGCCTGGAGCTCAAGCGGGATGGGGAAGGGCTGAGGGAAGCCCTGGCCCCGCACCTGAAGGTGAGTTTGGACTTCTCGAAGTTCACGTTCACGTCCTTGCTGTCCTCCACGCAGAACTCGATGAAGACGTAGTCTCGGCGGTCGTACCACTTGGCGGAGGCGGGCTGCCTGTGGAGGGGGGGGGACAGCGAGGTCAGCTCCCAGAGAGACAACGAAGCCAAGGAGAGACCCCCCCAGAGAGCTCCTTGGGGGAGCCCAGACCCACAGCAACGCAAAATGATGCCAAGCTTTAGGATGAGGGGGGCGGCTGCAGCTCCCCGATGCTTTTTGTCACCCAAGGAACAGGCCCCAAACCCCACTGAGGCTCTGGTTCACGTTCCTGGGGGGGTCCTTTGGCTTCTTCCAAGCACCACGAGCAGCGACACCCAGAAACCACCCCAGGGCTCTCGGGCTGGGCTGATGATCAGTGCTCTGAGCGAGCCAGATGGGCGCTCACCACGGTGCTTATTGCAGCTATAGGGCCTGTGGGGAGCTGAAGCACAACCCCAGCCCTGGATGTGACGCTTCCTGCGCTGAGGAGCGGGTGCTGGGTGCTGGTATCGCTCCCCAGGCGTTTCACCACCACCAACCTGGCTCTAGAGGCATTCCCTTCTCCAGCATTCCAAGGTGCTGGGCTTCCCACTGCAGCCTTGAGGGTGCTGCCCACAGGGTGCAAAGGCAGCAGCAACCCTCAGAGCAGCGTTGCAGGACAAGGCATCACTTCCACACGGGGTGAAAGAGAATGATTTCCTCCAGCACAGTTCCCATTCCCAACCTTTTATCCGGGTTTTCCAAGCTCAAATTCTTCCTTTAAGAGGGTGAAAGCTTTCTCTTGGCCGTGACCATTCAGCACCGCTAACACAGGATACCTGGAGCTGCAAACCCAACTCTGGGATGAGATGGATGCCGACATCCCAAGGAGACTCCACACACAGGGAAGCTGCTGGTGGAGCCTTCACGTGCTCCGAGTGCGTCAGGAGATGCTCCTGCATCCCCAGGGCATTTGCTGGTTCCTTAGAGATGCTCCAAAAGGAGCCCAATGCTTCCTCCTTCCTCAGCCAACTTCATCCCAGGAGCCCAAGGCTTTGGCTGGGACCATTCCCACGTCCTCAAGGGGTTTTAGGCCTCTCTGAAGCACATGGGTTCATTTAAACACTGCCTTACCCCATGCACCAACACAGCCCAGGGAACATCTCCTGTGCTCCACGGAAGGGGTTGGAAGGGACCTTAAAACTCATCCAGTCCCAACCCCTGCCACGGGCAGGGGCACCTTCCACTGGAGCAGGGGGCTCCAACCTGGCCTTGAGCACTGCCAGCGATGGAGCATTCAAACCTTCTCCATTCAACCCATTCCAGGGTCCCAGCACCCTCACACTACGGAGCTTCTGCCTTGTATCCAACCTGAACTCCCCCTGTTCCACTCTGAACCCATCACCCCCTGTCCCATCGCTCCAGTCCCTGATGCAGGTCCCTCTCCAGCATCCTTGTACCCCCCTCCAGGCACTGGAAGCTGCTCTGAGCTCCCCACGCAGCTTCTCTGCTCCAGCCCCAGTGCTCTCAGCCTGGCTCCTATGGGAGCTGCTCCAGCCCCTGAGCATCCTCGGGGCCTCCTCTTGCTCCAACAGCTCCATGCCCTCATGTTGGGGCACCAGGGCTGCTCCCTGCAATTCCCATCTCTTCCAGTCACCCATTGAGAAGACAATCCCAGGATTGCAGAAGAGCTTCCAGGAGCTCCGGAGCCACGCTCAGGTGCAGCTTTGCCCATGACACCTCAATGGAACCCACCTCCAGCTTAGCCACAGAGCTCAATTACTGCTTGGGGCCATCCAACCCCCTCCTTGGGTGTCCTGTGCACTCCGGATCCCGGGTTCATTTCCTGGGACGCATCCTGACCATTCCTAGAGCTTGAGGATGCTGCAGGATGAGCTTTTCACCCCCAGCCAACCGGGAACAGACCCGGCTTACGGAATCAGCTTTGCCTTTGCTTCCAATCGGGCTTTTTGAGTTAAACCCCTCTCATTTCACTCTAAACAACGCAAATTGAGCCGAGCTGATGCTTTCTAGAGGGGAAAACAACCGAGTTCCTCCCATTCCAATGCACCGGCCCCATCCTTCGGGGCTCCAAAGCACCACACCCCCCCTCGGTAAGCGCCGCTGCCCCGTTCCCCTCCATCCCTCCCCGCAAAGCCCAGCGCTACCGGACACCGGCCCCATGACCCGGCCCCGCATCCGCTTTAAACCCACCGCGGGAGCTGCGGAGGCCGCGAGCTCCGGTTTCCGGCTGCTCCGCGCGCACAGCCCCGGCACACGCGGGTCTGCGAGCGGCGCCTTCCGCGGGACCCACCGGGCGCTTCGCTTCGCCCCGGTTCAACCGCGACCATCCCCGTCCACACCCCCCGATCCCGCCCCATTCATCCCCACACGGGAACGGACCAGCCCGGGGGGGGGGCGGGGGGTGTGACCCCAAACCCCATCCCGGACCCCCCCCCCCCGGTACCGAACACCCCCCCCCAAGGTCACTACATGAGGCCTGCACCCCGCGGCCGCGCCTGCCGAGGCCTAAGGCCCGGCGGGGCCGCTCCTCCCCGCCCCGTTCTCCCGTTTCCCCCCCCCCCCCGCAGGGTCTCACATGGCTCCGGCGCGGTCCCGGGCGGGCTCCGGTGCGTGCAGGGCGCGGCGGGGGGGGGACAGGGCCGTGGCTCCGGGGCGGCGGCGGCGCTCGGTGGTGGCGGTGGCGGCGGGCTCGGGGCTGCGGCCTCGCTCCCACAATGCCCCGCGCGCTCGGAGCGCTGGTGACGCAGCAAAATCCCCCCCCCCAACCACCTCCCAGGGCCCCTCTGCGCATGCGCGGAGCGGCCCCCCCCCACGCCGCCCTTCTAGCAGCTTCTGGGCGCGCGCACGCGGGGCGGAGGGAGGGGGGACGGAGACGGCGGTTGCTATGGAGACGGGGCAGCGCTACCCCGGGTCCTAGCGCCCGCCCAGCTCCACGCGTCGGGGGTGGAATCGCGTCGCTGCTCCCTAAAAACCCCGTCGTTCCCACCGGGAATCCCGGCGGTTTTCCCAGAGAATCCCGGCGGTTTTCCCAGAGAATCCCGTCGCTTACCCCCCCCCCCCCAAGGAACCCTGCTGCTGCTCCATCGTTTACCCTAATGAAACCTGTCAACAGTGGGGTAACGGGGGCCTCCCAGCAGCACCCATCACCCCTTATTCCCTCCACAGCTTCCATGAGCTATTCCCAAACACAGGTTAATGGAATAGGGCTGGGAAAGCAGCGGGAAGGTGCCACTGTTGCAGATCCAGGCTCTCGGAGCAGTGGCTGGTAGGAGGCAAAGAGCCCCCCCCCCTTCAGGGCTTCCCACCAGCACATCCCTTTGGATCCAGCTGGAAGATGCCAGAATCCATCCCCATCCCGCTGTGAAGGGAAGCCCTGGGGTGCTGAAGGACGTGACACCCTGCACTGGAGTCATCCAGGCTGGAAGCGGGTGTCCTTTGGGACAGGAAGGAAAGGAGGGAAGAGGCTCCTGGGACAGGGTATCGGGCTGCGATCTTCCCGGGAGGAAGGTTCCACCCTGGGCCCTCGGCACCGGGAGCACCGGGTGTTTTCACCAACAATAAGCCACAACTTTTATTCCCGGATAGAAATAGTACAAATTTTAAACGCAGTCGCATTTGAACTCTTCTCTGAAACACCAAAAAAGGCTCCTCCATCCCACAGCTACATCGTCAACTCCTGTGGAGAGAAGGGAATGTGGGGATCCACGCCGCGGCAGCGGGAGACCCCCGTGGTGCCGGTCCCCATCCCAGCAGGAGCCCTCGCCGGGGCTGGCACTCACCATGATGGCATTTACAATGTCGTTACTGTTGTTCTTGAGGGCACGCACGGCCTTTGCTCGGGACACGTTCGCCTGCGACATCACCAGCTCAATGTCTTTCACCTCGACGCCGGTTTCGTCAACCTAAAGGAGCAGGGAATGAGGGAAGGAACCAGGTTGGGAAAGAGCCATGCCACCCAGAGCCTCATCTACATGGCTTGGGAACACCTCCAGGCATGCTTACTCAACCCCTGACAAACAGGATTGGCTTTGGACTTGTGCAAGGTGTTTGTCCCTGTCCCCCATGTCCCTCATCATTAAACACATGGATGTGAGGGATGGGCAACCCAGGGGATAAGGAATAGGCTGGATGGCTGCAGTGGATGCTGGAGAGCGACCCTGGTCAGGAACTGGAGAGAGAGGATAAGGGATGATGGTTTCAGACTGGAACAGGGGAGTTCAGGTTGAATCTAAGGCAGAAGTTCTTTAGTGTGAGGGTGTCGGACACTGGGATGGGTTGAATGGAACAAGTTTGGATGCCCCATCCCTGGCAGTGTTCAAAGCCAGGCTGGATGGGGCTCGGAGCAAGCTGCTCTAGTGGCAGGTGTCCCTGCCCCGTGGCAGGGGTTGGATGAGCTTTAAGCTCCTTTCCAGTCCAAACCATTCCATGATTTTATGAGTGTCCTGATGGTGGCAGCTCCCCCACGCTCCCAGGCCACAAAGAGAGGAGCTGGGAGGGAAGCCAGGGCAATGGGGACCTGCTCCTGCCCCTGCCCCATCCCTTTGCCATGGAAAACACAACAGAAGGAAAGCAAAGCAGGGGAATGCCCAGTGCTGGGCTCTGTCATTCCGAGCTCACCTCTTCCTCCTCACTCTCCTCCTGCACCGTGGGGGTCTGTGTGTTTTCCTGGATGTTTGAAACGGCTTCTCCCTGCACTTTGAACTTCTCAGCAGCTGCCAACTGGGCCTGTTGGGACAGGTCTTCGATCTGGCAGAGGGAAGAAGAAGTGAGACAGAGCAGGACACAGAGATCCGCATTCCCCACACTCCCCAGTGCATCCAGCTCTGCTCATAGGACCCCCAGGATCCATGTGGCAAGGCGGAACCCCCATGAGGGGGCCACCAGCGGGGTCACGTCACCTTTGCTTCGCCAAAGACTATGTAGGTGTCTGAAGCAGGGCTCTTGTACACGTCTGGCTTTGTGATGACAAAGAGGATGTTCTTGGATTTGCGGATGGTGACTCTGGTTACTCCTGTCACCTGGCGAAGGCCCAGCTTGGACATTGCCTGAAGAACCAGGAGAGAAAGGGAAGGGGGCAAAGGAGTGACTGAGACAGAGCAGCCTGAGGAACGTGTCCATAGAGTCATGGAATGGATTGGGTTGGATGGGACCTTGAAGCTCATCCAGTTCCAACCTCTACCACAGGGCAGGGACACCTTCCACTAGAGCAGCTTGCTCCAAGCCCTGGCCAACCTGGTTTGAACACTGCCAGGGACGGAGCATCCAAACCCTTCTCCATTCAACCCATTCCAGGCTCCCCTACAGGGAAGAGCCTCCTTAGATCCAACGTTCTCAGCCTGGCTCCATACGGGAGCTGCTCCAGCCCCTGCTCCTCTGCTCTCCAGAGACCTGTGCCCACGGATTAGGGCCTCACCCAGTGTGGCTTTCCTGCTGCAGAGCAGCATTCCCAGGCTTTTAGCCAGGAGCTTGGGAGGGAATTCACTTCCCAGCCCAACCCTCAGCCCCCAGCCACGAGGAGTTTGCATCCCTCTGCCCGAGGGCCAGACAGGGGACCCAGAGCCAGCACGGGGCGATGCTGTGCCATCCATCCCTGAATCCCTCCTCACCTTCCGTGCTTTCTTTTCACTCCGGCTCTGTTTCGCTTTGCTGACGGGTTCTTCATCTATCTCAGCTGCTGCTGCAAGCTGCAAGGACAGAGAACAGGAGGGATCACGGCAATCCTGGTGGATCCCACCACCACCCCTGCCACCCTCCCTACCTGTGCCTGCTGTGTCGTGGCCTGTGTGGAGTCTTGCTCTTCGAGCTCTGGTACGGATTCATCGCTGTCAGACTCTGTTCCGGACCCTACGGACCAAACTCAAGTCACTTCCTGCACCTCAGCTCAGGGCTGCACCAAGAGCCGGGAGCCACATGCCAAGGTTTCCACTCAGCGCGGTGAATCTGGTGTCAAACCGGTTCAGGCAGCACCTGGAGCTCAGCTACACAGCGCAGGGACGGAAGCCAACTCCTGCTGCCCCGTTCCACAGCTTCCCTACGAGGAGTGACCCTGCAGGAGCATCTCTGGATGCTCGCCTTGGCTCCTGCTCGGGGAGCACAAGCCGTGTCTGAGCACAGAGCTGGGTGTCTCCGGGTGACCACAACGCCCTCTCATGCACCATTACCTCCATTCGGTCCCGTGTCCTCCTCCACAAAGCTCCACACAGGAGCCCTCGGGGATCCCAAGAGCTCGAGCAGGCAAAGGAGCCTCCCCGGAGCCTGGTTTGGCCCCACATCCTCCTGGCTGACGGGCACAAGGCCATGGACCAGGCCCGTGAAGCCAGCTCCGGCTGAGCCATGCCACAAGCCACACCGTGCCCTGAGCACACGCTGTTAGTGCCCCTGGGCCCTGATCCCATGGGATACATCCCCTCCCTGTCCCCCAGCTCTGGCACGGCTCAGACCTGCCCCCCCCCCCCCTTCCCTGGAGAGCCCAACACACCAAGTGCCATGGGGGGGGCGGGTTAGTATCCAGGCAGTGCCACTCCATGCACACAGCAATCCGTGGGGACAAATACCCTTGTCATTCCTGAGGCCGGGCTGCTTGGCCGGAGCAGGAGCCTCGGGGGGGGCCACGGCTGCTCGGGGGCACAGATCCACCAGGATGGGCTGCACCGGCGGCTCGGCAGCGGGAGGCTCGGGGGGGATCAGGGGGGCAGCTCCTCGTCGTCGTTGTCATTGGGGATGGAGGGGGGGGCTTTGGTGCCGGGTTTGGACGGGGACGGGCGCTTGGAGGCCTTGCCGGGGCTCTGCTTCTTCACGGGGGGAGTGGGAGGGGGGGCAGAGCCACCCGTGGCCTTCTGGGGAGCAGCGGCATCAGGAGGTGGCTTCTGGGGGGCACCAGGAACCCCCGGGGCTGGGGGTGCGGATGGGGCTCCTGGAGCTGCACCGGGGCTCTTGGGAACTGCTTTGGCTGCAGGAGCTGATGGAGCTGCCTTGGCTGGGGCTGATGGAGCAGCGCCCGGGCTCACAGGAGCTGCCTTGGCTGCAGGACCTGATGGAGCAGTGCCTGGGCTCACAGGAGCTGCCTTGGCTGCAGAAGGTGATGGAGCTGCCTTGGCTGGGGCTGATGGAGCAGTGCCCGGGCTCACAGGAGCTGCCTTGGCTGCAGAAGGTGATGGAGCTGCCTTGGCTGGGGCTGATGGAGCAGTGCCGGGGCTCACAGGAGCTGCCTTGGCTGCAGGGGGGGCTGCAGGAGCTGATGGAGCGGTGCCCGGGCTCACAGGAGCTGCCTTGGCTGCAGGAGGGGTGGCTGGAGCTGGGGTGGCTGCATCGGGGCTCTTTGGAGGTGCTTTGGCAGCAGCAGGAGCTGCTGTGGCTGGGGCTGATGGAGCAGTGCCTGGGCTCACAGGAGCTGCCTTGGCTGGGGCTGATGGAGCAGTGCCTGGGCTCACAGGAGCTGCCTTGGCTGCAGGAGGTGATGGAGCTGCCTTGGCTGGGGCTGATGGAGCAGTGCCCGGGCTCACAGGAGCTGCCTTGGCTGCAGGGGGGGCAGCAGGAGCTGATGGAGCAGTGCCTGGGCTCACAGGAGCTGCCTTGGCTGCAGGGGGGCAGCAGGAGCTGATGGAGCAGTGCCTGGGCTCACAGGAGCTGCCTTGGCTGCAGGGGGGGCAGCAGGAGCTGGGGTGGCTGCACCGGGACTCTTTGGTGGTGCTTTAGCCACAGGGGGGGCAGCAGGAGCCGCTGCAGCCGCTGGCACTGGAGCAGCAGCAGTGGAGCTGCTCTTGGGAGGCTTTTTGGCTGCAGGGGGGGCAGGAGCTGGGGGAGCTGCAGTGGCAGGGGCAGAGGGAGCAGGGATCGGGCTCACAGGAGCCCCTTTGGCTGCAGGAGGGGCTGAGGGAGCAGGGACTGGGCTCGTGGGACCTGCTTTGGCTGCAGGAGGGGCTGAGGGAGCAGGGCCAGGGCTCACAGGAGCCCCTTTGCCCGCAGGGGGGGCAGCAGGAGCTGCTGTGGCAGGGGCTGAGGGAGCAGGAACCGGGCTCCCAGGGGCTGGTGGAGCTGGGGGCACAGGCGGGGAGGGGGCAGCAGCAGGGCCCACAGGGGCTGCAGTGGCAGCAGCAGGAGCAGCAGGGGCAGGGCTCACAGGAGCTGGTTTGGCTGCAGGAGGGGCAGGAGCTGCAGTGGCAGCAGCAGGAGGGGCAGGGACAGGGCTCACAGGAGCCGGTTTGGCTGCAGGAGGGGCAGGAGCTGCTGTGGCAGCAGCTTGAGGAGCAGGAGGGGCAGAGACAGGGCTCACGGGGGCTGCTTTAGCTGCAGGAGAGGCAGGAGCTGCTGTGGCAGCAGCAGGAGGAGCAGGAAGGGCAGAGACAGGGGTCACAGGAGCCGGTTTGGCTGCAGGAGCTGCAGTGGCAGCAGCAGGAGGAGCAGCAGGGGCAAGGGTCACAGGAGCAGGTTTGGCTGCAGGAGCTGCAGTGGCAGCAGCAGGGGCAGGGACAGGGGTCACAGGAGCAGGTTTGGCTGCAGGAGCTGCAGTGGCAGCAGCAGGAGGAGCAGCAGGGGCAGGGACAGGGCTCATGGGGGCTGCTTTGGCTGCAGGAGGGGCAGGAGCTGCCATCGCTGGTGGGACAGGCGGGGAGGTGGCAGTGCCAGGGCCCACAGGAGCTGCTTTGGCTGCAGGAGGGGCAGCAGCAGGAACAGGGACAGGGCCCTCAGGGGCTGCTTTGGCTGCAGGAGGAGCAGGGACAGGAACAGGGCCCACAGGAGCTGCTTTGGCTGCAGGAGGAGCAGGGACAGGGGCTTGAGGAGCTGCTTTGGCTGCAGGAGGAGCAGGGACAGGGACGGGGCCCTCAGGAGCTGCTTTGGCTGCAGGAGGGGCAGCAGCAGGGACAGGAACAGGGCCCTGAGGAGCTGCTTTGGCTGCAGGAGGAGCAGGGACAGGGACAGGAACAGGGCCCTGAGGAGCTGCTTTGGCTGCAGGAGGAGCAGGGACAGGGACAGGAACAGGGCCCTGAGGAGCTGCTTTGGCTGCAGGAGGAGCAGCAGCAGGAGGAGCAGGGACCGGGCTCCCAGGAGCTGCTTTAGGCGCAGCTGCCACTGTGGGTGTGACAGGGGCCGGGGGCACAGTGGGTGCCACTGGGGACATGGGACTCAGTGAAGCTGCTGGGGGTGGCCCTGGGGGAGATGGGGCAGCTGCCAGAGAGGGCACGGGCAGGGCAGGGCCCAGGGGACAGGTACTGGCAGGAGCAGGAGCCCCAGGGGCCGCGGTGGCAGCAGGACCCCCCGGTGACATCCCTGGGGGTGACAGTGGGGCCCTGGGGGCAGCCAGGAAGGCGGGAGGGGGGGGCGGGCTCTGGGGACAAGCTGCAGCCTTGGGGGGCACAGTGGGAGCAGGCAGGAAAGGGGGGGACACCGGGGGGGGCGGTGACACAAGGGGAAGGGAAGGGGGAGGTGGGAGAGGGGTGGCAGGGGAGGAGAGCGCTGCGGGGGGAGCACCAGGGCTGATGGGGGGGGGCACCGTCACAGCAGCAGCAGGAGCAGGGGCCACTGGAGACACTGGGTTAACTGGGGCAGGCCCTGGAGAGCCTGGGGCTGGAGGGGGGGCAATGGTAACCGGGACCTGCAGAGCTGGGGCAGGGAGCTGCGGGGGGGCAGAGAACACGGGGATGGCCGCAGCTGGGACCACAGGGGGGGAAATGGGGGCCGGGGGGCCCGGGGGGAGCAGCAGAGCAGTGGTGGGACTGGGCAGCTCTGCTGGGAGAGCCTGGGCTGGGGTCAGGGCTGGGGAGGGAGCAGCGAGAGGAACAGCTACAGGAGAGAAAGAGAGTGAACCCATGAGAGAAGGGAGCAGGGGGGACACACGGCCCTGCCCCCCCCCCCCACCCCAGCAGAAGAGCATCACCCAATGCACCAGCACAGACAGGACCTTCATCCCCTCCTAGGAACCAGCACAAGGCCCTGGGCTCCCCCAATCTAACCTTGGCATTTGGGAATGCCGGGCTCTGCCCTTGGCTCTTCCCTCCCAGAGGGGTTGTCCCAAGCTCCACAGAGGCCTGGCCAGACCCCAGGGCTGGGAAGCCCCATCCTGGGCTGCACTGGGATGAGGATCCACTGAGGGTTCGAATCCAACTCTGGCAGAGCCCCCTCCGGCCTTGTGGGACACGGGATGCTGAGTCCTGGCTCCATGCAGTGACCTGCCCCTCCCCGTGCAGGCTGTTAAGGGTTAATGTAACTGCACCCCCTGTCCCTCCCCCAGAACAACAAACTCTGGTTACGGTGCCACACGAGGGGTTAAAGTGGGTCCCCAGTACCTGGCGCTGGGACAGGAGCAGTGCCAGGGGCTGCGGGGTGAGAACAACGCGTTAAGACAAGTGATGGGAGCATCCCAACACCATTCCCAACACCAGCTGGTGATCAAAGGGAAGCGCTCAGGGGAGAGGCTGTCAGAGCAGCCAGTCTGACCAGTGGAACCAGCACCCGTGCTGGCTGGGAGAGTGGAACCTGCCCAGCCCCACGCAGGGCATCACCCAGAGCCCGGAGGCAGCGACCCAACACCCTCAGCTCGCTGCTCCCCGGAGCAGCACCACGTGTGGAGGCCTCAGAGCCTCCTCTGCGGTCTGAGTTGGAAGGGACCTTAAAGATCATCCAGGTCCAACCCCTGCCACGGGCAGGGGCACCTTCCACTGGAGCAGGGGGCTCCAATCTGGCCCTGAGCACTGCCAGCGATGGAGCATCCAAACCTTCTCCATTCAACCCATGCCAGGGTCCCAGCACCTTCACACTACGGAGCTTCTGCCTTGTATCCAACCTGAACTCCCCCTGTTCCACTCTGAACCCATCACCCCCTGTCCCATCGCCCCAGTCCCTGATGCAGGTCCCTCTCCAGCATCCCTCTGAGCTCCCCACGCAGCTTCTCTGCTCCAGCCCCAATGCTCTCAGCCTGGCTCCTATGGGAGCTGCTCCAGCCCCTGCTCATCCTCGTGGCCTCGCTCCAACAGCTCCATGTCCTCATGTCATTACGTCTTAGTCACTTCCCAAGCCTATCCCAGTGGGAGGAGATGGGAACCCACCGGAGCCAACAGGCACCAGGCCACGTCCTGCCCCAGAGAAGGAACGTGCTCCAGGCAGGAGCAACAACCCCTGGCGAGAGCTGCGCTGCTCCCGAGCCCCGCACACACACAGCGGCCCCCTCCGGGCAGCCCCTTCCCCCCCACCGGCTCCCTTTGAGGCTGCTCCCAGCTGGGAATGGGGAGGACGCTGGGAAGCGGCCCCAGCGCAGGAATCCCAGCGATTCCTGGAGGGAGCCCAACGGCTCCGGATGCTCGGCACTGCAGCTGCCACAGCAAGAGCCGTCACTCAGCCCCACATTCCCTCCTGATCCCCACATCCACAGACCCCGCTCGCAGGGAAAGCCACGGAATGAGCCAGGCTGGGGAAGAGCAGGGGCCCTGCTGCCACGCTGCTGCTGAGCTCCCGTTCAGCTCCAGCAGCGCAGCTCCTTTCCCGGGAGCAGCTTCCCCAAGCCTGCAGCATTCCATGGGCTATTCCTGGGATGCACCAAAGCCAGGCAGCCCCAGGGCACGGGGACCCCTCCGATGGAGCCAGGCAGAGCCTGAGCCCTGCTCCCCAACCCCAACCCATCCCCAACCTCAACCGGCTCCAGCGCTTGGAGGCCTCCTGACCCCCCCCCCCCGGCCCATCCCCATCGCTCCAATGACACCCGAGGGAGCTGCGACACGGGGGGGGGGGGGGTGTCCCTCCAATGCAATGACTGCAACAGCCGGGTTTGGGACGGGGGAGAACAACCGAACACAGCAGCAACGAGCAATCCCCCCCCCGGGGGTCAAGCTCCCCCCGTTAACACCGACCGGCTGCGGGGCCCGGTGTGTGTCCGGCCTCACCTGTCTCAGCCTGCGGCTGCGGCAGCTCCTGCTCGGTGGCCGGGACGGTTTCTGTCGCTTCGCCGGGCATTTCTGCGGAGAGGGAGAACGCACCATGGCCGGGGGCCGCCCGCCGCCACCGGCTACCGGACACCCCGCTACAGGCCGCGTTCTACCGGCCCTCCCGGCCCCAGCGGCCTGGCTCCCGCTGCCCTCCCGCCCGCCCTCCCTCCCTCCTTCCAGCCCGCCCGGGGGCGGCCCGTAAGGGGCTATCGGCCCCCGCCGAGGCGCCGGAGCGGCGGATGACGGCGGATGGCGACGGATGGCGGCGGATGGACTCACTGTGCGGGGAGCAGGGTCCAAGATGGCGGCGGAAAGAGAGCGAGCGGCTGGATGCGGGACTTCCGGGAGGATGAGCACATCCGGGGCACGGGGCCCCGCTCCGGCCACCGCGCTCCTGCGTTCCGGGTTCTTTCCGTTCCGCCCCCCCCCTTCCCTCCTTGTGGGGCTGGGACCACCGGTGTGGGGCCGAACCCCCGCTATAGGGCAGGGTATGGGGAGCAGCAGCCCCACAAGCCCAAGACAGAGGCAGGTGCCGGGCGCAGACAGGCGGTGAATGGGGACATTTAATGATGTTTGCGTAGAAAAGGGACAAAACCAGAGAAGGGTCCGTGTGGGGCAGGGGGAGTGGGGCAGGGATCGGGATGTGGCTCCGGGCACCGGAGGGGAGGATGGCAGAGGCCTCAGAAGTCTCCTTGCAGGTCTGTAATGAGGAGAGACAGGGAGGTTTGTAGCCAAGAGCTCCCATTTGGGTCCCATTCAGCTCCCATTGGGGTTCCCATTCGGGTTCCCATTCAGCTCCCATTAGGGCTCTCATTCAGCTCCCCATTCGGGTCCCATTTGGGTTCACATTCAGGTCCCATTGGGGTTCCCATTCAGCTCCCCATTCTGGTCCCATTCAGCTCCCATTGGGGCTCTCATTCAGGTCCCATTCAGCTCCCATTGTGGCTCTCATTCTGCTCTCATTCAGGTCCCATTGGGGCTCCCATTCTGGTCCCGTTCAGGCTCCCATTTGGGTCCCATTCAGGTCCCATTGGGGCTCCCATTCTGCTCCCATTCAGGTCCCACTGGGGCTCCCATTCTGCTCCCATTCAGGTCCCACTGGGGCTCCCATTCTGCTCCCATTCCGGTCCCATTCTGCTCCCATTCAGGTTCCTATTGGGGCTCCCATTCAGGTCCCATTGGGGCTCCCATTTTGCTCCCATTCAGGTCCCATTGGGGCTCTCATTCTGCTCCCATTCAGGTCCCATTCAGCTCCCATCCTGCTCCCATTCAGGTCCCATTCTGCTCCCATCCTGCTCCGGTGCAGCACAGCCCCTCGCTGGCACCCACCGCTCCTCCTCCGCATCTCCCCCCTCCGCGCTCGCTCCATGTCCTCCACGAAGTGCTCGAAGAGCCGCACGTAAGGCGCCAGGCTCGTCCTCTTGTAGTCTGCAGGAGGTGGGGCTGAGCAGGAGCCATGGGGGGAGCCCCCCATTGCCCCCCCAGGTCACACTCACCCCGCGCGCGCCGCTTGGGCTCTGTCTCCGCTCCATCCTCCTGCTCCCCGTCGGCACCGGCCGCATCCAGCTCGTGGCACAGGGAGCTGCGGGCAAGGCCATGATGGGCTGTGAGGTCTTCTCCAACCCGGTTCATTCGGTGATGGGACCTGGGGGGGGGCCCTGGGGGCAGAGCCGGGCCCCACTGCTCATCACGTACCTGATGGTGGGGACGGTGAAGGGGTCGAACTGGTCGAGCTTCTGCAGGTCCAGGGGTACCGAAATGCGACCTGAAGGAGAGAAGTCATGGGGCTGCTGGCCCTATGGGATGCTATCCCTATGGGATGCTATTCCTATGGGATGCAATTCCTATTAGGATGCTATTGCTATGGAATACTATCCCTATGGGATGCTATCCCTATTGGGACGCTCTCCCTATGGGATGCTATCCCCATTGGGATGCTCTCCCTATGGGATGCTATTCCTATTGGGATGCTCTCCCTATGGGATGCTATCCCCATTGGGATGCTCTCCCTATGGGATGCTATTCCTATTGGGACGCTCTCCCTATGGGATGCTATCCCTATTGGGATGCTCTCCTTATGGAATGCTATCCCTATTGGGACGCTCTCCCTATGGGATGCTATCCCCATTGGGATGCTATCCCTATTGGGATGCTATCCCCATTGGGATGCTCTCCTTATGGAATGCTATCCCTATTGGGACGCTCTCCCTATGGGATGCTATCCCCATTGGGATGCTATCCCTATTGGGATGCTATCCCCATTGGGATGCTATCCCTGCACGGTGCCATCCCCACCCCAGACCAACCTGTTTTGGGGTGGACGCTGAAGGGGCTCTTCAGGAGGTGCCCGACCCCTTTGCTGACGTTGATGTCGAGGCGGGGGAAGCAGAACTGCAGCATCACCTCCCAGTCCGCGAAGCACGAGGTGCCCTTCCCGGCCGCTGCCTGCTTCTGTGGGGCACACGTGTGGGGCAGGGCCAGTGGGGTGGGCGCTGGTGCCCGGGCCCTGGTCCCTGGATGGGGTCACACTCACCCGTGTCCGCTCCATGTGGCCCTTGAGCAGCTCCCAGCGCTGCACCGAGTCCCGCTTCTTGGGGAACTCAGCCCGCAGCGCCTCGCGGTGCTGTGGGCAGGGTCAAGGCTGCTCACGGACAATGGGAGACCCACGGCATTGGGGTGGGAGGGAGGGACCTTAAAGCTCATCCAGCTCCACGGGCAGGGACACCTTCCACCGGAGCAGGGTGCTCCAAGCCTGGCCTTGAGCACCGCCAGGGATGGTGACTCCATCATCCCCTGGGTACCCTGTTCCAGGGCCTGAGCATCCTCTGGGGTGACCCCGTTCCCCCCTTCGGACCCTCCATCCAGCACCGAGCGCTGCGGCATGCCCCCCACAGGAAGGATATCCTCCGGGATGAGGGCCAGCACCTTGTCCCAGCTCTCCGGGCTGCCCAGGATATCCTGCCCCACCAGTGCGTAGCTCTCAAAGTACTTCTCCACCACAGCGACCGAGCGCCTGTGGAGCAGGGAAGAGGCTCAGCACCACTCAGCATCATTCAGCACCACTCAGCACCAGGGAAGGGGGTCCCCAGCCGACCTGATGAAGGGGTGGATGGGCTCGGACAGATTCACCTTCTTCACGGTCTCTGCTCCACCCTGGGGGGGACAGCGATGCTCAGCGGGTTGGGGGGCCGTAAGGGGGTGCCCGGCTCCCCATGCACCCACCTTCACCAGGGTCAGGTACTCCACAGTGGCCGCCCGCAGCGCTGGGGACCACTTGCGCACGGCATCATCGCACACCCAGCAGTGGACACCCCTCCGGCCCGAGTACACCCACAGGCGATGCTTCAGCCCCAGGTCCTCTACGGAGGGGACAGCGGGAGCGTGTTGGGATGCGGCATTCCCAACCCAACCCCATCGGACACCACCACATCCACGGGTGCATGAGGGGTCCCCAGGACCCTCACCCACGAGTGCACGGTCGATGATGCGGACGGCGATGGTCATCAGGGTCCAGCACTTGGAGCAGATATCGGCGGAGCTGTGGGCAGAGAGCAATGGGTCAGGCTGCACCCCCTGCCCCTGCAACCCCCCCTTTTATCCCTTTCCAGCTCTCCCGGCTCCTGTGGGGAACCTGCAGCACGTCCGGACGTCGTCGTAGTCCGTCATGTCGATATCAAAGACCAGCTCCTTCTCCTGCGGCTGGAAGGCTCCCAGGTGCACCGTGTTGTGCTGGTTGGGCTGCAGGATGGGACGGGAATGGGCTCAGTGCCACCGGGGCCCGGTCCCCCTTGGGGTGCCCGGATCAAGGACTCACCCGGTGGGAGTAAACGGCGCCGATGTCGATCTTGTAGGGGTTGGTTTTCTGCAGCTCCCGCTCCAGCTCCTGGGGGCTGCCGAAGGACTGGAAGCGCACGTAGACATCGTCCCGCAGCGTGAAGGAGAACTCCCGCAGCTGGAAGTAGTTCTTCACCACTGCAGGGGGGTGGGAGGAGGGTTGCAGGGTACCCCCGGCTGGTACCACAGCCCCCCCCGGGACCTGGTATTGGAGCCTCCAACCCGGTACCACAGCCCCAGCCTGGTCACACAGCCCTGACCCGGTCCCGCAGCCCCTGGGACCGCAATCCCCAGTACCCGGTACCGCATCCCCAGCCCGGTACCACAGCCCCAACCTCGTACTGAAGCTCCCAGGACCCGGTCCCACATCCCCAACCCGGTCCTGCATCCCCGACCTGGTCCTGCATCCCCAGCCTGGTACCGCAGCCCCAGTCCAGTACCAAAGCACCCGGGACCCAGGACCGCAGTCCTGGCCCAGTATCACAGCCCCAGTCTGGTCCCGCAGCCCCGACCCGGTACAGAAACACCTGGGACCCGGGACCGCAGTCCCGACCCGGTCCCGCAGCCCCGACCGGGTACGGGGGACCGCAGTCCCGACCCAGTATCACAGCCCCAGCACGGAACCACAGGCCCGACCTGCTTCTGCATCCCCAACCCGGTTCCGCATCCCCAACCCGGTTCCGCATCCCCAGCCCAATTCCGCAGCCCCGACCCGGTCCCGCAGCCCCCGGGACCGCAGTCCCGACCCAGTATCAGAGCCCCAGCCGGGTCCCGCATCCCCGCCCCGCTCCCGCATCCCCGTCCCTGTACCCCAGCCCCGCTCCGGTCCCTGATCCCCGCCCCGCTCCCGCACCCCGCTCACCGCCGCCGTAGCCGAGCCAGCGGCCGTAGGCTCCGTGCGGGAAGAGGCGCCGGTAGAAGACCGGGAGCAGCTCGGGCAGCGCCGCGGGTTCGAACCGCGCCATGGCGGGCGGGAAGCGGCGGGAAGCGGAGCGCGGGGACCGCCGGGAGGTGTAGTCCGGCCCCGGAGGGGGGGGGGGGGGGCAGCGGCTCGAGTCACGTCGGGGGAAGACCCGGGGGGTCCCGGGATGCTCGGGGGGGGTCCCGGGATGCTCGGGGGGGTCCCGGGGCGGCAGCGCATGGGGGGGGGGGGGTGCGGGAAGCCCCGGGGCTGCCCCGCTCCGCGTTAACGATTACCCCGACGGCCGCACGGAGCGGGGCTGAGCCCGCAAGGCCGGGGCGGGGATGGGCAGGAGCGGGGCGGGGCGGGGCGGGGGAGCGGCCGTTTAAGGAGCCGGTATCGCTGGAGCGGGTCCCGAGGGGTTTTTTTGATCGCTGAGAACGGAGCCCGGTCCCGGTTGCGCTGCGGGTGCCGGTGCGGGGATGTGGGCGTACGTGGTGGCAGCGCTGGCGGCGCTGTTCCTGCTGCGGCGCTGGTACCGGGAGCGCCAGACGGTGCCGGGGCTCCCGGAGAAGTTCGTGTTCATCACGGGCTGCGACAGCGGCTTCGGGAACCTCCTGGCGCGGCAGTTGGATGCGCGGGGGCTGCGGGTGCTCGCTGCGTGCCGGAGCGAGGACGGGGCCGAGCGGCTGCGGGCGGCTACGTCCCCCCGGCTGCAGACCCTGCTCCTGGACGTCACCTCCAGCCCCAGCATCGCTGCTGCCGCCGCATGGGTCAAGGAGCGAGTGGGTGACCGAGGTAGGATGGGGCAGCGCCGCTGAAGGGACCCCTCCTGTATGGGGATACCCATAGGTAGGGCCCGGCTCACCCCGTCCCCTCTCCTCCGCAGGGCTCTGGGGGCTGGTGAACAACGCGGGCGTCGGCGCCCCCAGCGCCCCCAACGAGTGGCTGAGCAAGGACGACTTCCTCAAGGTGATCAACGTCAACCTCATCGGCCTCATCGAGGTGACGCTCAGCGTCCTGCCCCTCGTGCGGCGGGCGCGGGGCCGCGTGGTCAACGTGGCCAGCGTGATGGGCCGCGTCTCCTTCTTCGGTGGGGGGTACTGCATCTCCAAGTTCGGCGTGGAAGCCTTCTCCGACAGCCTCCGGTGAGCATTGCCCCGGTGTCCCCATTCGCCTCTGTGGGCGCTTTGTCTGGTAGGGGCACCCACCTGCCAAACCTCTTCCTGGCGCAGCCAGGGCGAGCTTGCGCCATAGCTACAGGGCTTGGGGCCCATGGGAGGGATCTCTCACCCTTTCCCTGCCTCTGGCAGCCTCTGCTCTGCCGTCAGCCAAGCGCACGCAGAGGCAGCCCCAAGTAAGAGAAAGCAAAAGGACTTGGCAGCGCTTTGACCTCATTCCCGCAGCGTAGGAGGCTGCGGCCGCGCCGGCCGGCACTGCCTGCCCCGGCACTGAGCCCCACGCCGTGGACCTTGCCCCCATCCCGTATCCAGGGGGGATGGCAAAGGCGTTTGCTTTGGCTTCGGTCCATCCAGCCTCGTGCTGGGTCCATCGGGGTGCTCGGGCTCTGCTTAGGATCCCCGGGTGCTGCCATGGGGCTTTGATCCCTTGCAGGCTTGACATGCGTAACTTCGGGGTGAAGGTGAGCATCATCGAGCCCGGGTACTTCCAGACGAACATCACCAACGGGGAGAACGTACAGAAGCATTTTATGGCTGCCTGGGAGAAGCTCCCGGAGGAAACCAAAGCGGATTATGGGGAGGTTTACTTGAAGCACTGTGAGTACCTCACCTAAAGCTTTAAGGGATGCTCAAGAGAGCGCTCCCATCACCCCAGTGCTCGAGGCGCTGAGCCTGAGCGCCCGCCTCCTGCTCCCGCAGTTGTGAAATCCTTCGGGAACATGAAGAACCTGTGCAGCCCCAACCTGTCGCTGGTGACGGACTGCATGGAGCACGCGCTGACCAGCCGCTACCCACGCACCCGCTACACCGCGGGCTGGGACGCCAAACTGCTCTACATCCCCCTCAGCTACGCGCCCAGCGCCCTCTCCGACCGCGTGTTTGCCAAGTACCAGCCCCCGCCTGCCCGCAAAGCCTGAGGCAGGGATGTGGTAAAGGCGAGGAGAGAGCCGGCAGCACCAGCTCCTTCCTGGGCTCCCGATTCAATGCACGTCTGGGAAACAGCTGAATAAAGGCAGCTCCTGCTCCTGGGTTTGGGTTTGCGTTCGGTCTTGGATGGGGACACATGGAGGTTGTGTCCCTGCTCATCCTCCAGCAGCACCAGCGCTCTGGCCGTTATCCCAAGCAGGGTCCAGCCTGTGTCGTCATGGGAAGCCCTTCAAGCCCATCACATCCAACCCTTACCCCAAGGGCGCCGCTAACCCCGCAACCAGCAGCTCCCACTGCTCCCCTGTGCATGCAGCAGGCACGTACCCACGTGCCGGGTGCCTCTGCCCCACATTCCCCACCCCACACATGGCACCCAGTTACATCCTGTTACAAGGTGGGCGCTTGTGCAACACCAACACGGTCACCTGCAGCTTGGACAATGCAGCAAGGGTTGTGTAATCAGAGAGATGGGTGTGAGAAAGCCTTGAGCATGGAGATGGAGTCAAAGGCTCCTCCTCGCCCCACAGGGCATCACCTCCTGGGGTGATGGGTGCTCCCTGGCCAGCTGCAAGGTCATGGAATGGTCTGGGTTGGAAAGGAGCTTAAAGCTCATCCAGGTCCACGGGCAGGGGCACCTTCCCCTGGAGCAGGGTGCTCCGACCTAGTCCTGAGCACTGCCAGCGATGGAGCATCCAAACCTTCTCCATTCAACCCATCCCAGCGCCCCAGCACCCTCGCAGGGAAGAACTTCCTCATCTCCAACCTGAACTCCCCCTGTTCCACTCTGAACCCATCACCCCCTGTCCCATCGCTCCAGTCCCTGATGCAGGTCCCTCTCCAGCATCCCTGTACCCCCCCCTTCAGGCACTGGAAGCTGCTCTGAGCTCCCCACGCAGCTTCTCTGCTCCAGCCCCAGTGTTCTCAGCCTGGCTCCTATGGGAGCTGCTCCAGCCCCTGCTCACCCTCAGGGCCCTCCTGCTGCGCACGGTGCCTCCTGCATCCTCCATACCCATCATTAAGGGCTGCGCAGTGATCAGAGCTGGGGATTAGGTCCCTGAGGCTGGAGCAGGGTCAGCAGCACCCTCACTCCCACACGTGCTGAGCCCATGTGAGACCAGGCCACCCCTTTGGGTGGTGCAGCTGGACAAGACACGGGGCCCTTGTGCAAGCTGCAATACCCAGGCCAGAAAGCTTCCCTGAGCACCCTGCAGGGCTTAGGAAAGCAAACGGACCTCCCCCGCAGTCCCCAATGACATTAAATGCTCTGTATTGAGCCAAAACGCTCCCTGTTGAGCCAGAACGCTTCCCAGTGAGCCAAAACGCTCCCTGTTGGGCCAAAATGCTCCCTACTGAGTTGAAATGCTCTCCATTGAACCAAAACGCTCCCTGTTGGGCCAAAACGCTCCCTATTGAGCTGAAACCCTCTCCATCGAGCCAAAACACTCTCCATTGAGCCAAAACGTTCCCCAATGAGCCAAAACGCTCCCTGTTGGGCCAAAACGCTCCCTATTGAGATGAAACCCTCCCCATTGAGCCAAAACACTCTCCATTGAGCCAAAACATTCCCCAATGAGCTAAAACGCTCCCCATTGAGCTGAAACCCACCCCATTGAGCCAAAACATTCCCCAGTGAGCCAAAACGCTCCCCATTGAGCCAAAACGTTCTCCAATGAGCCAAAACGCACCCTATTGAGCTGTAAACCCTCCCCATCGAGCCAAAACACTCTCCATTGAGCCAAAACGCTCCCCAATGAGCCAAAATGCTCCCTGTCGGGCCAAAATGCTCCCTATTGAGCCGAAACCCTCCCCATCGAGCCAAAACCCTCTCCATTGAGCCGAAACGTTCCCCAATGAGCCAAAACATTCCCCAATGAGCCAAACCGCTCCCCATTGAGTCAGAGCTCTCCGGGTGAGCCCAGGGCTCCCGTCTGCCCCCCGGGGCCGGGTGCCCGCCTGCGGGCTCAGGGGCTCGGCCCCGTCGCCTCGGGCCGCGCCGTTATCAGAGCCCCGGCGCTTCCTTCCGAGCCGCTTGCCCAGCACAAACCTCGCGGGGCCGTTTCCTGCCATTGTTCCACCCCGCCGCGGCTCGGAGCTGGATCCGCCGCTATCGGAGCCCCCCCCCTGCCTCAGCGCCGGGGCACGGCTCGAGCCCCCTCCCTTCCCCTGCCAAAGCAGCCGTCAAGCAGCCATCAATCACTGCTCCGGACTCGGCGCGGGGCCGCTCCTGTGGCCATTGGTATCTATCTGCTGCCGGGGGTTCCGCTTCCAGCCCTTTCCACCCCCCCTCCGCCCCATAAGAACCTCGGGTTCGCCCCAGCACCGTGGGAGCACGAGGGATGCTGATGCCTTAACCCACCCTTGGGACTGCCCGAGCCGCGGGAGGAGCCGGCTCCATCCCAAGGGATGCGTTTCCCCTCCTATCCACAGCGGGACGAGGGCAGGATCGATCCCCTGGGAGCGGAGCGATGATGGAGGGGAGCTGTTGGGGCACCTGCGGCTTCCACATGGACACCATTCCCAGCAGCGAGATCAAACGGGAGCGGGGCGCCGGCGCTGGGAATGGAGTCAAGTGTCACGGGCGCTGAGCTGCCGCAGGATGTGGGACCGCGATGGTCATTTCCTGCTGGGAAGCGGCCAAAAAGCCCACCCCGAGCTCCGCACCCGCGGCTCCACTGCCCCAGAGGCGCCCGAGCAGCGGAGCAGAGAGGAGCCCGGAGCCGCATCCGCATCCAGCAGCATCCGACTGCGCCGGCACCTCTCCCAGGACCTGCCGCAAGGTGAGGAGCAATGGGAACGGGGGGCTCCAGAGCTCAGCTCTGTGGGCTGGGGCTCGGGCGGGTGACGGAGGGTTGATGATGAGTGGGGGATTCCTGCTTCCAAGCTCGGCACGCTCCCGCTTTCCCAGGGGAGCGGTTGGGTTTGTGAGGCTGGATGGGGTCCGCGGCATCTTCGCTGCACGGATGCAGCTTGAAGCAGTTAAAGGATGCTCGGGTCAATTGCGTTTCCCTTCGGCTTATGGGTTGTTCACCTACTTGGAAGACCCAGGGGATCCCAATAGGAGCATCCACACAGCAGGGCTTGGAGGGGAGCTGCTGTCCGGGGTCGTCAGCTCTGCTTCTGCAGTGATTGATGCTGCGGAGCCTCAGGGCTGTTGGGTGCTGCCACCAGGCTTCATCCCTCTGCTCCATCATCCCCATCACAGCTGAGCTTTCCCTTGCCTTGCAGCTACCAGGATGGCCGAGGTGACCACTGCCCCCACTGAGACCCACACGCTCCTCAACGAGTACAGGGACTACCACAACTGGTCCGAGCTGTTCCACCTCCTCAACTACACCTACAGCTTCTGCGAGTTCAGCCTGGACGAGAACGTCAAGCGGGTGATCCTCTTCATCCTCTACCTCATCATCTTCGTGGTGGGCTTGGTGGAGAACCTCCTCGTCATCTGGGTCAACTGGCAGAGCCGCGGCAACAAGAGCTTGGTCAACCTCTACATCCTCAACATGGCCATCGCTGACCTGGGAGTGCTGCTCTCGCTGCCCATCTGGATGCTGGAGGTGATGCTGGATTACACGTGGCTCTGGGGCAGCTTCCTCTGCCGCTTCACGCACTACTTCTACTTCGCCAACATGTACGCCAGCATCTTCTTCCTCACCTGCCTGAGCGTGGACCGCTACGTGTCCCTGACCAGCTCCTCCCTCTTCTGGCGCAAGCACCAGCACCGCGCGCGCCGCATCGTCTGCGCCTGCACTTGGCTCTTGGCGGCAGCGATCCCGGTGCTGGAGGTCACGCACATGCAGCTGGTCAACACCGGGGAGCCCATCTGCATCTTCATGGCCCCCTTCGAGACCTACGACGAGTGGGCGCTGGCCGTCAGCTTGGCCACCACCGCCGTTGGGTTCCTCATCCCCTTCCCCATCATCACCGTTTTCAACGTCCTCACGGCCAGGTTCATCAAGCGCTCCAAGCCGGAGAGCAGGAAGCACTGCCTGCTCATCTACGCCTACATCCTCGTCTTCCTCGTCAGCTGGCTGCCCTTCCACATCATGCTCACGCTGCTCACCCTCGACGGCAACCACATCGTCCTCCACTGCACCTTCGCCCACCTCCTCTACTTCTTCTACGACATCATCGACTGCTTCACGCTGCTCCATTGCGTCGTCAACCCCATCCTCTACAACTTCCTCAGCAAGAGCTTCCGCAGCAAGCTCGTCTCGGCCGTCGTCAAGTACATCCCAAAGGAGCAGGGCAAGCAGAAGGGCGCAGACAACTCCTCCTCCACCACGCAGCACTCCATTGTCATCGCCAAGGACAACAGCCCCCCCAACTAACGGGGATCAGGCCCCGGGGCCGGTGAGGTTGGGTTGCCCTTGGTGATAAGGAGGTTCTTTGCTCTTCAACGCTTCTTGGCTGGTCACCTCCTGTGCTAAGGAGCAGGGCTGGGTACCAAACACGGACTGGGGGATGCAGAGATCTTGCTGCAGCCCCTGACCGTCATGGAATCAGAGTCATAATCGTGCAATCATGGAATCATAGAGTCAAAATCATGGAATCAGACTCGTAATCATAGAACCATAGCATCAACTGGGTTGGGAAGACCTCCAGATCAAGTCCAACCATTCCCCACACACAAAGCCTGGATGCTGCCCCTTTTGCCGTGACGCCAACCCCAGCAGGACAGAAGGAACCCTCTGGAACCCTTTGGAACACCCAGCAGAGGCCTCGAAGCCTGACTGCACAGAGCTGAAGGCGGCGCGGCGCCGAGGGGCTGAGCTTCAAGCAGGGCAGGAAGGACTCGGGATCAGCAGCTTGCCGAGGGCAAGGCCAGCAGTAAAGCAGTGCTGGGTGAAGCTGGGTTTGCCTGGGCACAGCCACAGAGGATGGGGGAGCCCCACTCCGTGCTCCGCATCCAACCTGGGCAGGTTTAAGGCCACCGCTTGCGTTCCGAAGCATCCCACCAGGCTCCGGTGGCGCCGGCTCCGTGCTGCCCGGGGAACGCAGCGTTGCTGAGAGCCGGAACGCGGGGTTTGGCCGTGGAAGAAACCCGGAGCATCCGGAGAAAGTTCATCATTATCCGGGCTCCGCCGTCACGTGCCGCGGGTCAGGCCCCGGGCAGGGAGGGTGAAGGAGCGGGTCCATAAATCTCCCAAAGGCCTTGAGCTGCTCCAGAAACAGCGCCTTTAAAAGAGCCAAGCGTAAGCAAATCCCGGGACAGGATGTGGGGCTGCAGGGCGGGGAGCAGGATATCCCGGGGTATGCGGGAGAAGCCCGCGGCCAGGGGTTAAGGCGGGCGCTCCGTTATCACCGGGAGCAGCTCTGCCCTTGGCAGCGTAAATCAGTGCCTGCCGCAGGGCTCCGCTTGCTGCTGGGCTGAGGGTGGAAGCCGAATGCACCTCAGAGAGAGGTGCTGCGGCTGGGGGTGAGGCCGGCGCCCTCGGATATGGGATCGTGGAATGGTTTGGGGTGGGAAGGAGCTTCAGGTCATCCCGTTGCCAGCCCCTGCTATGGGCAGGGCTGCCTCACGTTGGACCAGGCTGCTCCGAGCCCCATCCCTTGAACACTGCCAGCGATGGAGCGTTCACCACTTCTCCAGCCAATCCATGCCAGCGCCTCAGCACCCTCACAGGGAAGGGCTTCCTCCTTATCTCCAAGCTGAACTTCCCTGTTTCAGTTTAAACCCATCACCCCTTGTCCTGTCGCTCCAGTCCCTGTTCCCATCCCAGTGTCCAGCTCAGGGAAGCCGCTCGCGCTGTTCCTCTTCCTTCCCTTCCTTACCCCCAGTTTCACAGCCTGGCCCTGGGGACCTGCGCTGTCCCAGCTCCTTCATCCCCATCACCTGGGCACAAGGCAAAGCCCCGACACCGGTGAACGGGAAGCAGCTTCGCACAGACACGACCCCCAGCTCTGATCCTGAGCCTTCCCTTCTGCCAATGCCAATCCCAATGGAAGACAAGTAACCGGGACAATATATTCAAGTCTAAACCTGTAAAATCTGGGGTTTCACCTAATAAACTTCCTTCTTTTGATAAGAAAAACCCTCTCCTCATGTACCTGCAGCTTGGCTCCCAGAGCCCAGGGCCAGGCTGGCATCAAATAAACCTTCCTAAAGCCCCACAGAGGGAGCTGGGCTTGGAGCCCAGCAAGTCCTTTAGCTGGGTCCCTCCGTATCCCTTTAAAGCCTCCACCACCCCTTAGGGTAATCCTGCCATGGGCTCCTTTAGGGGACCCCTGCACCAGCAGCCCAGGGCTGCTCCAGGAATCATAGAGCCATGGAACGGTTTGGGTTGGAAGGGAGCTTAAATCTCCCCCAGTTCCAATCCCTGCCGTGGGCAGGGACACCTTCCCCTGGAGCAGCTTGCTCCAAGCCCCATCCAACCTGAATGGAGCATCCAAACCTTCTCCATTCAACCCATCCCAGCGCCCCAGCACCCTCACAGGGAAGAACTTCCTCATCTCCAACCTGAACTCCCCCTGTTCCCCTCTGAACCCATCACCCCCTGTCCCATCGCTCCAGTCCCTGCTGCAGGTCCCTCCCCAGCATCCTTGTCCCCCCCTTCAGGCACTGGAAGCTGCTCTCCTCCAGCCCCTGTGTTCCCAGCCTGGCGCGCTCCGGCTCCCGCTGACACCCACCACTGCCTGCAGGGAAAGGGCTCACCAAGGCACCCAAACCCCCAGCGGTTCCCCCATGGCTTTCAGGAGGCTTCAGCTTCCACCCTGCTGAGGAAGCAGCCACGGGAACGGGGGGCTCTGCTCCCCCTGCCACCCTGGGACCCCCACGGGGCTGCCGCGAAGAAGCCGGGCGCCAGAGGTGACCGTTTTCCATTTTATTATGCTAAATAAAGACCACACTTTGTGCTGAGCGATCGAGGGAGTAGAAAAGAACCCGATGCGGAACCGCTGCGGACGTCTACGGGGGGGGGGGGGGTTTACAAAATATACAAAACTTTACAGCAAATAGATAGGAAACACTTAAATATCGGGAGGTCAGGACCTACGAGTCACTTAACAGAGAGGGGAGACTGCAACTCCGCTCTTATCCTTCGTCTGCGTCAGGAAGAGCCCTGGATCTGTCGGGGAAGGGGAGAATCCAAGGGATTGTGGGGGAGAAACCAGAGGAAAACCCCTCTTGAAGCCTTCTGGAGGTGGGGGGGGATTTGTGCTGGGGTTTCCTGGGTGCTCTCTGCACAGCCAAGCATCGCCCTCTGCGATTCCCTCTTGGAGCCTGAGGATCCCAAAGCACCTCCAGGCGAGGTAGGTAAGTGTCATCCCGCAGGAGCACTGGAGCTCCCAGTCTGGAGCTGGGTCTGGGGACCTGTTGGGGTTTAAACCCAGTCTGCTACTGCTGAACCCAGGACAGGACCCCACTGGGGTCCGCAGCTGGTCCCCACATCCCCTCCGTCGATGGGGCTCACCGACACCTGGGATGCTCCCCATGGGACAGGAAGGAATCCAAGCCGCAAGCGCCAGGGCTCCGAGCGCTCTCCCTGGCCCCAGCACCAAACCCAGCCCCTGCTTCCCCGGCTCTGTGTGCAGAGCCCGGCCTTGCTTCGCCCCACAGTGGTTCAGTGTCAAAGCTTCTATTTGGTTTATGTGCACAAAAGGCTTTTGCTTCACAGCTTTGTCAGCTCCGGGAGACGCCTTCACCCATCCCAAAGCTCATCCCAGCCTCCGGGATGCGCTCAGAGGAGCCCAAGGCTTTCAGGACCTGGCTCCCCCCGAGCCTCGTGGTGTGTGTCCCCCCCCATCCTTCATAGCAACCATCACATCCGTTCCTGTCTGCACCAGGACAAGGAAAGACCCCTCAAGAGGGGCTTCCATTGGCTCCTACCCCTTCCTAGCGCACCCCATGGCCTCCAAACGCCTTCAGACCCGCCCCGTCTTCACACCACAGAGCTGAAGGTGCCTCCTCAGCCCATGGAGACGTCACAGCCCGCAGCACAGCACCACGAGACCGGCCTTTGGCAACCGAAGCTCTGGGTTTGGCAACAGCTTCAGTGCCTGCCCTCCGGACACAGGCTCCGGGGGCAGGATGAATCCATCCCTAACCCAGCACCCTCCAACTCTCTCTTGAACGCCTCCCATGGGATGCGCCCTGCGTCCCACTACTTGTATTGCTCCAGAGCTGGTTTCACAGGCAGGGATGTGGCTAAAGGGGAGTTTGCTTTCCATGGGGAAGGCTGCAACAGCAGGAAAACAACCCGGGCGAACTGGTCCAGGACAGGGAAGGATGGGAAGAATGGGATGGATGGGAAGGATGGGATGGATGGGATGGATGGGAAGGATGGGAAGGATGGGATGGATGGGAAGGATGGGATGGATGGGAAGGATGGGAAGGATGGGATGGATGGGATGGATGGGAAGGATGGAGGCTGCCGCTGCCCAAGGACAAGCATCATCCCTCGCTCACTACGTGCGGGTAGGAGCAGCCTCCACCACGCTCCCCGGAGGTAGGTCGGGACCACAAGTGTCACCACCCTCATTTTACAGATGAGGAAACTGAGGCAAAGAGGTGAAGGGGCTCGGCCAAGGCCACAGCTGGGCTGGGGGGGGGGGACACAATTCCAAGCTCTAACCACGCATCCAGCCCTTGTGCCTTCCAAGGGGAAAAGGGGGGGGATGAGCTTCCAGGGCCTGCGATCAGCAGCTCTGTTTGGAACAGCGTCTGCAGGAGCACGGGAGCCAGGTTTGCTCTGGCTGGGGCTTGAGAGCCCGGAGTGCTTCCTGTGTGTGAGGTAGAATGAGGGAGCGAAGGGCAGGCAGAGCCTGGCTTCCCTCCACCGGGATCACGCAGGGAAAGAGGCAGCTCCAGCCCTTCCCGGTGGATGGAGCCAGCTCGGGGGTCCTGCTGCGCTTGGAGCTGCTCCGCTGCCCGGAGGCACCGGGACCACGGGGCACGGCCGGGACCCACGGCAGCGGAGAGACAAATCCTCAAGGGTACCTGCCTGCGGGTTAAGGCAACAGCTTCATCACAGCCTCGTCCGACGGGATCCGTGCTGCCGCTGCCCGGAGCTGCCAGCGCCGGGACGCGCGGGGCTGAGGGGGCACCGGCGCCTTCTGCGGGGTGGTGGAAGTCAGAGGGGACCAAGTTCAGGGTGGAGACAAGGAGGAAGCGCTTCCCTCTGGGACACTGGGGATGGGATGCGCAGAGCAGAGGAGCTGCGGCTGCCCCATGGCTGGCAGGGCTCAAGGGCAGGTTGGAGCAAGCTGCTCCAGTGGAAGCGGTCCCTGCCCGCGGCAGGGGATGGAGCTGGAGGAGCTTTGAGGTCCCTTCCAACCCAAAGCATTCCATGGTTCTTTGACGTCGCACCTGGATCCCACAGCCCCAGCCTGCTCCCTCCCCTGCAGCGCTCCCTCTGCTGCTGCTGCCGCCTCCTTCCTTCCACCCAGGGCTTCAGAGGGGGGCAGTCCCCCCTCCAGGGACGGGGTGCTCACCACGGTCACCATCCCGGGGGGCTTCCCACCAGGAACCCCTCCTCTTGGCGCGCGCCCGCTCGCTCCGGACCCCCGTGATGCTGCGACGTGGACGCTGCTCCTCTCCTCTCCTCGCCGCAGCAGCAGAACCCCAGGGATGCCCAGCACGAGTCTATTTCCGCTTCTTTCTTCGCCTCCTCTCGGAGCCCAGCACCATCCTGCTCGGGCTCTGTCCCTCTCTCGCTTGAGGTCAAGGTGTGAAAAGTCTTAGCAGCATCGGTTTGTGGACGAGCTCGAGGGGAGGGTGAAGCCTAGCCGAGAGGGCTACGAGGTTTCCGAAGGAAAGCATCTAGAGTCCCAAACCTAGTGAGTAAACGCTAAAAACACAGGACTCGAGGGCCTCTACGGGACCAGAGGTAAGTAACCACGAGGGACTGCTCGGCCCGGGCCCGCGGCTCCCGGGCTGCTCACTCGGACAACGCCAGCACTCGCTACAAAGGCCCAAAACCAAGAGAACAAAGAAAAAGAGCGAAAGAAAAAGGAGGCTCCTGAGCACGGAACAAACTCAGCGCCAGTCTCTCCCAGCCGCTTCGCTGGCCCGGCCCTGCCTCGCGCCATCAGCTCTCGGCGTTCTTCTCGGCCTCTTTGGAATGGATGATGTACATGAAAGTCTGCTCGATGGTGAAGTCCGGGGGGAGGCTGCCCTTGTGCACCCCTATGTGCTTGCTCATGAGGTTGAGCGTGGAGCTGTAGTGCCCGCACACCGTGCAGCGGTACATGAGGGCCCCCGAGTGCGTCCGCAGGTGGCACTTGATGGTGGAGCGCCCGCGGAAGAACTTGTGGCACACTTTGCACTGGTAGGGCTTCTCGCCGGTGTGGATGCGCCGGTGGTAGTTGAACTCGCTGGTGTGGGCAAACCTCTTCCCGCACACCTTGCAGCTGTACTTGCTGTTGCCCGGCTGGCTGCGCAGCACCAGCTCTTCGCTCAGGAACTCCTCCGGCACCTTCCTCTTCGGCAGGCTCTGGTGCTGGAGGCGCTCGCCGAAGCCCGGGCGCAGGTCCGGGCTGCTCCCGCACTTGTGCTGGCTGACGTGGTAGCGATAGGCGGCTTCCAGCTTGAAGCTCTGCCCGCAGAAGTGGCAGCGGAACAGAGCCTCCTCCGCGCCCTGGTGCACGACCAAGTGCTTCTCCAGGAGGTGCCGGTCCACGAAGCTGCTGGCGCAGACAGAGCACGAGAAGACCAAGATGCCCAAGTGGGCCAGGCCGTGCCACAGGAGGCTGCAGAGGCTGAGGTGCCTCTGGTCGCACACGCCGCACGTTTGGCTCCTCAAGTTCACGTGCTCCAGGATGTGGTTGCGGACGGAGTGGAAATCCTTGGCCAAAGGCTTCCCGCACGCAGCGCACGAGAGCTCCGAGCCCGCGGCGGCCCCGAACACGGGGCCCTTCACGGGGAGCGGGTCGCTGGGGTGGACGACGACGTTGTTGTCGAAGACCCCCTCCCGTCGGTGCAGGGTCAGCTGCCACTGCGTGAAGAACTTGGTCTCGCACATGTCGCAGGAGAAGAGGAAGATGCCGATGTGGGACAGGACGTGCGTGACCCTGGAGTTGCGGTCCTTGAAGTGGGTCTCGCAGACCTTGCAGTTGCCCGTGAGGAGGTCGACGTGGTCTCGGGCGTGCTGGCGGATGAGCTGGATGTTGGGCTCCAGGACCTTCTTGCACACCTGGCAGGGCATGGCCTTGCTGTCCCTGCTGTCGCTCTCGAAGGCCAGCTCCTCCTCGCTGTCGTCGCTCAGCTCAATGATCTCCGACGGGGCCAGCTCTTCGCTGGCATCCTCGAAATGCAGCTCGTCCTCGGCCAAGTCCTCCAGCTGCAGCTCATCCATCTGCCCAAAGCCCTGCTCCTTGGAGTGGTCGCTGTTGCTGGGACACGAGTTGCTCCCCGTGGACACGTCCAGGGAAGGATCAGCAGTGAAGAAGCTGTCCTTGCTGTAGTCCCCGTTGCTCTGGATCTTATACTGCTGGCAGGAGCTGGCGGTCCTCTGCACCACCATGCTCCCGGGCTGGGGCACCATGCTCGTGGCAAGAGCAAACTGCCCTTGCTCCGGTTCCTGTCCCACCCTGGGAGGCTGCTGCGGGTGCATTAGGGGAAGAGTCTGGCTTCTTTCACTCGCCGTTGTCCTCTCATCCTCTTTGTAGCCGCCGGCCGCTTCCCCGTGCAAGACGTAATTCCTTTCCGGGCCGAAATGCTCCCCACTGCTCCGGATGTCAGCCAAGGAATGGCTCTGCTCCGAGGAGGTGCTGCTCAGGGGCCCCGACCGCCCTGCGCTCACGGACAGCGAGGGCTGCTTCGTGATGGCTGAGCTCTCCAGGTCGGGGAAGGTGGAGTGACAAGCCTTGAGCAGGTCCTCCATGCCCAGCCTCTCTGCCACCTCGTAGATGACGCCCACATTGATGAGGTCCGTGAAGAGCTCGGAGGTGTACACGAAGCTGAGGATCTTCTCGAAGTTGGCCGGGGTGATGAAGTCCACCACGTAGGTCCTGGTGGCATCCAGCCCCGTGTTCAGGAAGAGGTTCTGGAAGTAACCTGCAGCGCAAGCCAGGACGGCTTTATGGGCAGCGAAGGAGCGGGTGCCCACCAGGATGGTAACGTCGCACATGGTCTCGGAGAGCCTGCACTTGTTGAGTTCCTTCAGCAGGTTGTTGGGGTGATTGGTGCTGTGCAGCTTGATCCTCATGCCCATCTTAGCTGCTTAAGAGCCCTTCTCCTGGCTCAGCTTCTTCTTCACGCATTCAGCAGCTGCGTGAGCAGGAGGTGCTCGGCACCCAGAGACTGGCAGGGCAAGGGGCTCTGGAGAAAGGGAGACACAGAATGGGAACTAAAGAACATCACCGCCGTCAGGCCTCGGATCTCCCACCTTCCCCAGGAGCAACGGAAGCAGCAGTGGAGCCGCTTAGAGGGAGATAGACCAAAACCCATCGTGGGACCTCAAAAGCCAGCTCTGGGAGCGAAGGGACAAAGCAAACCGCCACCGGCTGTGCCAGCAACAGCCTCAGGTTCCCACCTGTACCTGGGCATGGACAGAGGACCCCAGCCCCAGGTGGTGCCTGTTCCATGCATTCCCCCCCTGCCCGAGCCAGGGTAACACATCCAGGCTCTGCTCGCTGGCTGGCTTCACCCCCAGCCCCTTCATCCCTTTGCTCCGCATCACTCCCGGACCCCCGCAGCAGGCTTCCAGGTGGGAATCCCCCCCTCCACACCAGCTCCCCTGCGTGGCCCCTCTCTCGGTGCAGCACCCCCCGGCTGCCTGCCCCACGGCACCGGCAATCCCCACCCGAGCTCCTCCTTCCAGCTTTGTCCCCAGCGCACACAGCGGGCCCCAGGCCCTGCATCCCCAACCCCGCACCTTTCCCTCCCTGCGACCCCAGAAGTGGGGCTTTGGGGTCTGGGCTTTATCCTGCGCTCAGGAAGAGGCAAAGAGGAGCCGAGGCCGGGCCGGGCCCCCCCCCCCCCCCGGAGCACGAGGGATGGAGGCAAAGGAGGACGAGGATGGCCGAGGAAGGCTCCGCAGAGGAAACGCTGCACTTGGGCAGCGTGGGGGCATCCCCGGGTCGGGATGGAGACGGGAACAGGGTGGGGGGGGAAGCCGGGAGCGGGCAGAGAAGCTCCGCTGCCCGCGGGGGGGTCCGGATAACGCGGCGAGAACGGGAGCGACGCGGAGGGAACCGGGGACCGCGGGAGGGGGGGAACGGGGGACCCCGGGGATGCGGTGCCCCACGAGGATGGGGAGGGGGGGGGCAGCAGAAGGGCCCCGAGGGGGGGGTAACGGGAGGCCCGAGGTGGGGGGGGCGTCGCGGCGGGGGCCGGCGGGGTCCTTACCCGGCCGCTGCCCCGCACCATCCCGGCTCGGCTCACACAAAGGCGCCGACCCGCCCCGGGCCGCCGCCGGAGCCGCTTCCGTCCGCCCTGCGTGCGGCGGGGACACAGCTCCCCTGTGCGGCTCGGAGGACGCTGCGCGGGGCGGGCACCGCTCCGGTTACCGGGGGTCGCGGACGGCTCCCGCCGCCCCATCCCCGTGGGTTCGTTCATCACCATCCCCCCCCCCCCCCGCCCCTGCCCCACCACCACCCCCGTGGGTCCCAGCGCGGCGCAGCCAAGACACAGAGACCGCCCCGCACGGGCACGGGTGTTTGTTCGAGGGCTCCGGACACCGGGGGTGCTCGCTCGTACACGGGTGCGTGGCCCGACGGCTCCGTGAGCGGCGGCGCGACCGGTGCCGGTGCCCGCACCGGGACACAGCGCAGGGCCCCGTCCAGGCTCCCCCCCCCCGCCATCCCCGGCTCTGCCCGCGGTCACGCCGGGGAGCACCGTGGGCACCGGCCGCCGCTGTCCCCCCCCCGCGCCGGCCGCCCGGGCTCCGCCGCCCGCTTGCCCATGAGCCCCACGAAGAAGTCGTGCATGTCCCCTGCGGAGAGAGCCGCCATCAGCGCCGCGGGGCCCGGCTGCGGCGCCGCCACCGGCACCGGCACCGGCCGGGACTTACGCTTCTGCAGAGCCGCGGCCGCGGGGGGACCTGCAAGAGACCGAGGCGGGTGAGAGAGGCCGGGAAGGACCGGAGGGACCGACCCCCGACCTCCCTCCCCTCCGGCGCTCACCGGCGTCCTCCTCCCGCAGCAGCTGCAGCAGGGCGGCATAGACGGGCCCGGTGCTCCCGCGGGCTCTCCGGGGCACCGGATCCGGGTCGGGCATCCCCTGCGGGAAGCGAAGCGGGTGAGCGGGGGGGAAATGGGTTAAAGCGGAGTGCGGGAAACCGGGGCTCCCCCTGGCGCTTTTTCCCCCCGACGGCGCTACCTGTGCGGGGCCCGGCGGGGCGGCGGCGGGGGGGCGGCGGGCGAGGGCAAGCGGCAGCGCCAGGACGAGCAGCGCCGTCAGCACCGGGCGGGTCCTCATCGTCCGGGGGGGCCCTGGGGGGGGCGGTCAGCGGCGGAGCGGAGGGGCCCGGGGTCCCCCCCGAGCCAGAGCCCCCTCTGCGGGGCGGCCCGGGGCGAGTCCGGGACCGGGATAAGCGCTGGGAAACGGGGGGGGGAATCGCGCCCTCGGGAGGGGCTGCCCCGGGGGGGCCTCTCAGGGGTGTGGAGCACGTTATGGGGGTGCATCACGGAGGGACACGGGGGGGTCCCGTGCCCGTGGTGCCCCCTTCGTGCACTCCCACAGCAGCCGGACCGTGCAAACACCAGCTCAGGCTCAGTCCTGCACATCCACCTGGAGGAGTGCACACACGCGTGTCCCCTGGCACACATTGGCACACATTGGCACACACATTGGCACACACTGGCACACACACTGGGATACACTGGCACACACTGGTACACACATTGGCACACATTGGCACACACATTGGGATACACTGACACACATTGGCACACACACTGGCACACACACTGACACACATTGGCACACACACTGGGATACACTGGCACACACTGGTACACACATTGGCACACATTGGCACACACATTGGGATACACTGACACACATTGGCACACACACTGACACACATTGGCACACACATTGGCACACACATTGGCACACATTGGCACACACATTGGGATACACTGACACACATTGGCACACACACTGGCACACACACTGGCACACACACTGACACACATTGGCCACACATTGGCACACATTGGCACACACATTGGGATACACTGACACACATTAGCACACACATTGGCACACACACTGGCACACACACTGGCACACACACTGACACACATTGGCACACACATTGGCACATACATTAGCACACACATTAGCACACACATTAGCACACACACTGGTATACACTGACACACATTGGCACACACGTTGGCACACACACTGGCACACGCATCCTTGCCAACCCAGCCCTCCCCAAGCCTAATTCAAGCAGCATCTTCACCCCCTATCTCCTCCCCGGTGCCTTCACCACCACCCTCCTCCTCCCAGCGGGGTGAGGATGGGGCGCTGCAGCCCCCCAGGACCCCCGGGTGCCGCAGGGCACAGACCTGCTGAGCCCTCGGGTGCGGAGCCGGGGGCTGAGCAACCCTCGGTGCTTGCTGCTGCCGGGAGGTGAAGAACCGGGGTGCGGGCTGCGGTGCGGGGCTAAATAGGGGGCTCTGCCCATGGCACGTCACGGGTGGGCGAGAGGAGAGCTGCCAATGGGGGCCGGGAGGGGGGTGGCACCCCCCAGCCTGCAGCTCCTCGCCCACACGGTGTCACCGGCAGCACCCGGTACCGGAGCGGAGTCACGCTGTGACACGGCAGGGGCCAGCACCGGGCCCACGCAGCCCCCGGCCCCTCCTTGTGCCGCAGGCACGGGGGGAACGCGCTCACCCGAGCACCGTGTGGCTGCCGGCACGTGTGGGGATGCTCATGGAGGGGACGCACACGGTGGGGACGCGGTGCCCGGGGCTTCGCAGCCACACACAGAGCCCCCAGACCCCTCGGTCCTCCGCTTGGGGTCGATTCAGCCTCCTGGGAGCCCCAGCTTGGTTGGGCATCCTGACCCCCACCCTCCACATCCCGGTCCTGTATCGTGAGCCCTCCATCCCTGCCCTGCCTTCATCATCCCTATTGCTTTCATCAGCCCCTGCCCTGCCTTCATCAGCCCTATTGCCTTCATCAGCCCCTGCCCTGCCTTCATCAGCCCTATTGCCTTCATCAGCCCCTGCCCTGCCTTCATCAGCCCTATTGCCTTCATCAGCCCCTGCCCTGCCTTCATCAGCCCTATTGCCTTCATCAGCCCCTGCCCTGCCTTCATCATCCCTATTGCCTTCATCAGCCCCTGCCCTGCCTTCATCAGCCCTATTGCCTTCATCAGCCCCTGCCCTGCCTTCATCAGCCCTATTGCCTTCATCAGCCCCTGCCCTGCCTTCATCAGCCCTATTGCCTTCATCAGCCCCTGCCCTGCCTTCATCATCCCTATTGCCTTCATCAGCCCCTGCCCTGCCTTCATCAGCCCTATTGCAGAGAGCTGGGGGGAAGCGGAGGGAAGGGGAACCCAGGCCAGCAAAGTGAAGCTGCCACCATCAGCCCCAGCAACAGGCAGCCCCGGTGGCCCGGCAGCGGTGGCTCACGAGGCAGCGCAGCCCGGGGCAGGGCAGCATCTGCAGTGCTGGGGACGTTAATTAAACGGGAGCCTGGCCAGAGCCGGCCTAATTAATGAATAACACCTCCCCGAGCGGTGCCAGGCGCCGTGCAGCCGCCAGCAGCTGCCGTGCCCCCGGGGTCCTTTATGGCTTTCACCCCTCTCCGTGCACAAGCAGGAGGGGCCCTGCGCCGGGACGTGATGCAGGGAAGAGGAGGGGGAAGCCCTCAGAGCCAGGGCACATCCCTGCCGTCAAGTCGTCCCCCCCCCCCACCGCACCCCACACACAAGCACATGCCCCTCCGCGTGCTGCCCGAGTGCCCTGGCACGCGTTGTCACACATGTGTGGTCCCCCCCATCCCCATCCCCATCCCCATGCACGACGCAGCACAGCGATGCTCCAGGGCCCACCGGGGAGCTGGTGCTGATGCTGATGTGATGGGGAGGTGGCAGCTCCCAAAGGTAACGCGGGTGACGTGTGGGGACGGGGAACAAAACCCTCCCTGAGAGCACGATGAGAGCAGGAGAGAAAAGGCAGCGAGAGGAGGGGGGTGGCTGCGGTGTGGGGACCCCGCTCCGGGTGGGCTGCAGGACACGGGGTGCAGCAGCGGCTCCCAAAGGCAGCAGTGGGGAGCCCCCTGCATGGAGTCAAGGGGGGCTCCCGCAGCAGGGCTGGGGATGCTGAGCATGGGGATGGAGATGGGGACGGGGAGGCGAGGACCTCACGTGCCAACCACCCGCGGCCACCCCGAAATTGCCTCTGCGGCAGAGCGAGCTGCTTCCACTTAATGGGAAAAGTGGCTGCAATTTGGGGCCTTTCCAATCACTGCCGAGCCGGGAGCCGGCCGCAATCAGGCAGCGGGGGGGGCTCCATCCTCTGCTCTGAACAACACCCCCCCATCTACACCTACACCACCGTGGGTGTCCCTGCTGCGCCTGTAACGGGAGGGGACCGGACACTGCGACACCGACACCACAGCATCCCTTTAATGGGGGTGCAGCATCTCCTGGGTGCAGGAGGACACACAGGGGATGGGGGGGGTCCTGGCAGGGGGTGAGCGGGGGGTCCCCATCAGTGGACCAGCACCTCCATCCTGTGGCTGCCCCGCTTCTTGCAGACGGGGCCGTTGGTGCCTGCCTTGGCCGACTCCACCACGGTGATGGCCACGTCGCCCTTCTGGGAGCGGGTGGAGAACCTGGGGGGGGCAGGTCATAAAGGGATGGGGGGATCATGAAGGGATGGGGGGATCATAAAGGGATGGGGGGATCATAAAGAGATGGGGGATCATAAGGGATGGGGAGATCATAAAGGAATGGGGGATCATAAAGGGATGGGGGATCATAAAGAGATGGGGGGATCATAAAGAGATGGGGGATCATAAAGGGATAGGGGATCATAAAGGGATGGGAGATCATAAAGGAATGGGGGATCATAAAGGAATGGGGGGATCATAAAGGGATGGGGGGATCATAAAGAGATGGGGGATCATAAAGGAATGGGGGATCATAAAGGGATGGGGGGATCATAAAGAGATGGGGGATCATAAAGGAATGGGGGATCATAAAGGGATGGGGGGATCATGAAGGGATGGGGGGATCATGAAGGGATGGGGGGATCATAAAGAGATGGGAGATCATAAAGGGATGGGGGGATCATAAAGAGATGGGGGATCATAAAGGAACGGGGTATCATAAAGGGATGGGGGATTATAAAGAAATGGAGGGGAATAATAAAGGAATAGGGGGGGCATAAAGGGATGGGGAAGATGCTGGGGGGGGGGAACGGGATGAAGGGGGGACACTCCCAGCCCCCACCCCAACCCCTGCCCAATCAGCTGCCTTCATTACAACCACCGCTCACGGGCTGCAGCCATTCAGGACCGTCCTGCTGATGCCCCAGCGTGGCCACCGCCCTGCCACACCCCCTTTAGCCCCGCCCCTTAATTCCCCCCCCCCTTTATCCCCTCCCTGGCCATACTGGTCCGTGATGTGCAGGACCAGGGCCTGGGCACTGGTGTCCATGAGGGTCTGGTGCAGGCGGGTGACGAGCTCGATGAGGTGGTCACTGACAAGCAAGAAGTCGCCTTTGGCTGCCCCTGTGCAGGTCTGGGGAGGAGGAAAGGGGGGGTTCAGTTGTGCCAGGGACCCCCCCATGGGATGCCCCATTCCCTGGGTACCTCTTTGAGGTGCAGCACCAAGAAGCCGTCGGAGAAGCGGGTGACGGAGACGCTGCGGATGTCCCCCAGGCTCAGCACGGTCTTGGGCTGGGCGGCCTTGGGCTCAGCCAGGATGAGGTGCTCGGTGGTGAGCAGCAGCAGGCGCGGCACCGCCTGTGGGTACCGGGGTGGTGGTGGTGGTGATGGAAGGGGGGGGGGGGTCAGCGTGGCCCCGTGCGTCCTCCTGGTGCCATAGGGCTGGGGCTTCACCTTGCCGTTGGCTCTGTTCACCTTCCTCACGGTGTCGGCCATCACCCAGCTTGTCCTTGGCCACGGCGTGGAGCTTCTGGTACTTGGGGTTCTGTGTCAGGTCCAGGTATTTGCCGTGGAAGGGCTGCTGCAGGCTGGGGGGGGACGGGTACAGGCAGTGAGCACGGTGCTGCCCCATCACCCCCTCCCTGCCAGCCCCCCCCCCCCCCCCCCATCCCAGCACCTTTTGGGGTACAGCATCTTCTTGTCCTTGAAGAGCTCGCTGGCGCAGAGCTTGGTCTGCAGCAGGGCCTTGCGCTGCGGAGGCAGCTTCTCCCGGTACTTCTTGCACTGCCGAGGCAGGGGGTGAAGGACGATGGCAACGACACGAGGGCCCAAAGGGAGCCCCCTCCGTGTCCCCGTCTCCCACCTTCCAGCGGTAGAAGATGCTCCTCAGCTCCTGGTTGGCAGCGGCCAGGAAACTTGTATGGCGCCGGGGGCCAGGTCCGGTCCATCACTGCCAGCGGGGGCAGGTTCCTGCTGAGCTCCATCAGGAACTTCTGGACCTGGGGGGGGGGGGGGGAAGAAAGGGATTGGGAGGGTCCCTGGTGCAGCCCCATGGTAGGAGCAGGGGGGTTCCATGCCCCCAGGGCCCCACTCACCAGCTGCCGATAGATGAAGTTGGCCAAGCGGGTGCTGGCCTCAGCACGGAAATACCTCCTGTACGCCCTGCGGACCTGCAGAGCCACCCGTCAGTGATGGGGACATGGGGCATCACCACGGCAACCCCTACGGGATGCGGGTATCCCTCCCCTCCGTCCCCAGTGGAGAGAACAAGGGGGTGCAGACAGACAGGCAGGCAGGCAGGCAGGCAGGAGGGATGCAGCGGGCGCGTTACCTGGTACCCCCTCCAGTAAGCGGCGATGGTGGCGGCGGCTGCGTGGCGATGCTGCTGCCGCTTCAGCTCCCGCAGGAGCCGGCGAGACTGTGGGGGGAGAGCCCGGGGGGCCCGGGGAGCGGGGGGCACCAACACAGATAGGGAGCAAGAGAGAAGGAGGGAGAAGGATGGAAGACAGGGAGAGGAGATGAGTCCGGTCCCACCACGGGCTGCATGGTGGTTCCCAGCCCGCTGCCTGCACTGGGAGACCTGGTGGCCCTGGGGTGCTCATCCCTCACCTTCCAGCCCCGCACGTAAGCCTGGATCACCAGCGCCGACCTCTTCATCTGCTTGTACTTGTTCTTTTGCTGCCGTGGGAGAGGTGGGGTGAGCCCAAGGGGGGGTCAAGGACCAGTCCACCCCCCCCCCCCCCCCTTGCTCCATCCTCACCGCATGGCCCCGGAACCAGGCGGAGAGGATGATCTGGCTCTTGCGCATCAGTTGGTACCGGGTCCGGCAGCGCCAGCCCCGGATCATCTTCTGGATGAGGGTGGCGAGCTGGACCACGCGCTCCTGGCGCCGCCGCTCCAGGTCAAAGAGCTGGGGACGACCAGGGCACTGAGCAGGGCCCCCCAGCGTGGCAATGGGACCCACGGGGCTGGCACCCACCCGTGCCCCCAGACTCACGGTGCGTGGGGAGCGGATGAAGATCTTGGTGTGGCCAAACGCCAGCTCCTCGGGGGGGAACGCCAGCTCCTGCAGCAGAGCCTCAGCCCCTGCCCTGCAGCGGAGGGACACGAAGGCTGCTCAGCATCAGGGATGATGGGGTCACCGTCCGCTGCCTCATCCATCCCCGTTACCTGTCAGTACCGGCCCAGCGGGGCCAGGTCCGGGAGCCGAGCATCTTGTAGCGCTCCAGGAAGGAGCCGTAGAGCTGCCGGAAGGCGTAGCCCGCGCGCCGCACCAGCACGTTCTCCATCAGCCCCAGGTACCGGACCTGCGCCAGCACCAGCTCCGGCGTGAAGAGCATGGCTGCTTTGGTCTCGTTGGGTTTGATGCACCTGAGGAGGGCAGTGATGGGAGGAGGCTGTTCCTGAGGGTGCCGGAGCCTTGGTTCTCTCCCCATGGGGCTGGTACCTGATGTAGTTGGGGTTCTTGGAGTAGAGATTCTTCATGAGCATCGCCACCGAGGCCTTGAACTGGGAGCCTGCGGTGGGGGGCAGCTTAAGGGAGGCTTTCTGGGGGTCCCCCTCGGGGAAGAGGGAGCGCAGCAGCGGGTGCCGGGCAGCCCACATGGCCTGCGAGAGGTCGCGGAAGAGGAGGTCGTTGTTCTTCTCTATGAAGCCCGTCACGTTGTAGGTGACCTACAGGAGGGAGCGGGCTCAGCGCTCAGCAGTGACGGATCCGTGTCTCTGCGCCCCTTCCCAGCTCACCCCACGGACCTTGCCGGCGTAGTGATGGATGCGGAAGCACTGCGGCGGCAGGCTGGTGTCCATGATGCGCCGGGCGTTCTGGGTCTCCTTGCTCTCGTAGTGCTTGTGGGTGGCGAAGAGGAGGTTCAGCTTGGTGAGGAAGGTGTCCTCGTTGACCACGCCGGGCCGCAGGCACTCCTCATCCAGCATGGCCAGGATCCCACTCTTGCTCTGCACCAGGATGGATGGTGTCACCCAAAACAATGTGATGGGGGGGAGCCAGCACCCTGACCCAGGACCCCAGCACTGGGTGCCGCTCACGTTCTCAATCAGGTTGCAGATGATGCTGTTGTCAAAGAACTCCACCGGGGTCCACTGGATACCCTGGGAGCAGACAGCGACGCGCATGGACCCCCGGAGCCTGCCCCACGGATACCCCCCCAGCTGATGTGGGGCAGGAACCGGATGTCCGGCCACGGGGACAGGGATCCCGAATCCCTCCCTGCCTTCCTGCTATTGAATGTGCTCCCGGCAGGGAGCGGGGCGAGGGAGCGACGTGCTCCGGAGACGGCTCCGGCACTTCCCCATCGCTGGGGGGCCGAGGCTCTATGGGGCCATCCTCTGGCACCCATAGACAGAGGGGCCGCATCCTGCCCGGCCAGCGCCCGCTGGGGGTACCTCTCGGACGTATTCCTCCTGCTCCTCCTTCAGGGTCAGCAGGATGAAGATCTGCTGCAGCTTCTCATTGCAGTAGTTGATGATGAACTGCTCAAAGCCATTATCCTATGGAAGAGGGGTCCTGCTCGGTCATGCCCATACCCACGGCGCTGCAGAATGGGGCCGGGGGGACCCTGCCCTCACCTGGAAGATCTCAAAGCCGTAGATATCCAGGACGCCCATCACCTTCCTCTGCTTGCCTGGCTTCACCTGGGGACACAGCGGGGTGCTGAGGGGGTCCAGGGCCCCATCCGGGATGGGGGAGCCGGTGCCTGTCCCCCCGGGCACTCACCTGGATGCTGGTGTTGATGCGGGTCACCAGCCAGTCGAAGAGGCGGCTGTAGATGTTCTTGGCCAGCGCATCCCGGCCGTAGTACCCCTATGGAGAGGGCGAAGCGGGGGTTCCTGTGGCCGCTCCTGGGGTCGCTGGGTGCTGCAATGGGGGGCACTCACCTGGGGCACGCTGAGCGTGGTGAGCACCGTCTCATCCCGCGCCTTCACCGTGCGGGAGCACAGCGCCTGCTCCAGCGTGCCGGGGTCCAGCCCGATGAGCTCGCCGATCTCCTGCAGCTCTGTGTGTGTGCGGGATGCAGCGGTGACAGGGCTGCGGAGCAGGGGGACGAGAGCGGGTCCCCGCAGCGGTCCCATCGGCACCCCTACCCTGCGGCTCAGCGATGCTGCACGCCTCCATCCCGCTGGCCTGGTAGCTGCCGCTCAGCTCCACGTTACCCAGCTTGAGGACCACGGCTGTCACCTGCAGCAGCTCCGTCACCTCGGTGGGCGAGAAGCCGATGACGCTCATGGCATCCTGGGGACAGACACGGGCAGCTCAGCAGGATGGGGTGGATGTTTTGGGGGGGGGGGGGTCCCAGCTTCCTGGTCCCAGTGGTACCTGCACGGCGCGGAAGTTGGCTGCATCATCCACACCGGGCAGGCTGCAGCTCTCCCCCCTCAGGTAGGGGTAGTGCTGGCAGTCCTGGCGGAGCCTCAGCTGCTCTGGAGCGGGGACAAGGAGGCGGCTCAGCCACAGCCTGCCATGGAATCCCCCTTGGACCCTGTGCTACGGGGCTGGGACCTACGGAGCAGCTGCGCCGAGCCCCCGGCCAGGAGCTGGTAGAAGATGTGGAAGTTCCTCTCGCCCTTGACGTGCCGCACGATGCGGGATTTCTCCAGCAGGTCTGTGGGCAGGGGCAGTGCTCATGGGCTGTGCGATGCGTGGGGACCCCCCCCAAGGATGGGCGGTCGCTACTCACAGTTACTGATGACCCCTCCCAGGGGTTCCCCCTTGAAGTCGAACTCCACATCCATGTATTTGCCCTGAGGGATGGGGCTGGGGTCAGGGTAGGGGGATCCCCTCCCCACATCCACATCCCCATCCCCTGCTGTGCCTCCAGCCCCACCAGGACACAGCTCCAGCATCCCGGGCACTCACAAAGCGGGACGAGTTGTCGTTACGGATGGTCTTGGCGTTCCCAAAGGCTGCAGGGTGGGGACACCTGGGGTTACAGCGTGGTCCAGGGGGGCTGGGATGGATGCAGGGTGTGGGATGCAGGATGCTTACCCTCCAGCACGGGGTTGGACTGCAGGAGCTGCTCCTTCACCTTGTCCACCTCCTCCCCTTTGCTGCACACCGCTGCCACGTAGGACATCACCAGCTTGCTGGCCTCTGCGAGTGAGGGGCCGTGGGTAGCGGGGCCGTGCCCACCCATCCCGCAGCACCCCTATGAGCACCCAGCGGCACCCCTGCCCCTACCCGTCTTGCCAGCCCCGCTCTCCCCAGTGATGAGGATGCACTGGTCCCTGTCGCGGTCCCGCAGCGAGCGATAGGCATCATCGGCAATGGCATAGCTGCGGGTGAGGAGGGTTAGAAGGGGCTCGGAGCAGGGAACACCAAAAGCCCCCGGTTGTATGGCTGTGAGCCCGCTCCCTCGGACCCCAAAGCCTCGGGCAGGGTCTATGGAGACCGAGGGGCTCCCCCGCGCTCACATGTGGGGCTTCACAGCGAAGAAGTTGCAGTTGTGGTACTCCTGCACCTTCTCGGGGGTGTAGATGGGCAGGGGCTGGTAGGGGTTCACCGAGATCACCACGTTCCCGATGTACGTCTGCAGGGAAGCAGGATGCTGCGTGCGGCTGCGGGGGGGGGACCCAGACCCCGGCGCCGGGCTCTGCTCCCCCCAACCCCGCCCGCCCCGCAGCCCCATCCCGCAGCCCCATCCCGGTGCCCACGTAGATGTCTCCTCGTCGGAAGCGCTCCCGCAGGGTGCGGAGCAGCGAATCCTCGCTGAGCGGGTCCAGCAGCACCAGGTCCCCGATCGCTGCCGCGTCCAGCAGCGGCTCCGTGGCTTCCATGGCAGGGCGGCTCCGGGGATGCTGCGGAGAGGGGCGGGCGCTGCAGCCACAGACACGCAGCCCCGTCCCCAAAACACCACCACCCCCCCGGTCCTCAGCAGCCCCTGGTGCCCCCCACAACCTCGTCCCGCGGAGGGCACCGCAGCGCTCAGGACCCCGGGATGGGGATGGGGAGCCGGGGGGAAGCAGAGCCCCGGGCAGGAAACGCGGACACCTGGAGCCTATTCTTGGGGCAGGGACAAATCCAGCCCCTGCTTCCTCCCTCCTTCCTGGCAGGGGGAAGCCGGGGCGGGAAGGGCCAGGCTCAGGGCCAGGGGAGCCCAGGACCCACCCGGAGAGCCCTGCAGCACCTAAAGGCACCCACGAGATCCTGCTCCCTCCCCACCCAGCCCTCACCTGGCTCTTTCGGAGCAGTCCCAGTCCCTGGGGTGACCTTCACCCCCCGTTTACAGCCCGGCTGCAGGCTGTAAACCCAACCCCGTAACCCCGGTGCCCGGGGAAAGTTCACGAGCGCGGAGGTGGGGAAGGATGGAGACGGCTCCATCCGGACAAGGCGGCCCCCACCGCTCCCTACGGCCTCCCCCGGCGCTGCTGCGAGCAGGACCCCAAAGTGAACACCCATGGGGGGGGGGAGAACCAGAGCAAGAGCCCCCCCCCCCAGCTCCAGGGCTCACCCCCACCTCCCCATAGCGCAGGATCCCCAACACCCCACGGCGCGGAGGTGCCCTGGGTTGGGTGCTGTGGGGACGGGGTGCCCCGGGGGGGTTTGGGTGCTCCGGGCTGGGTGGGAGCGGAGGGGTCCAGCACTCACCTCCCGGTTGCAGAGCAGCAGCTTGCGGAGTGGCTCCGGGCCAGCCCAGCGCCCGGTGCGGCCCCCGGAGGGGCGGGGGAGCGCAGGGGCCCTCCCTCAGGGCACGGTGCCCGTTTGCAAGCAGGGAAACTGAGGCCCAAGGAGCCGGGACGCTGCCCTCGGAGCGGCTGCGGCCCCGCGCTCCCCTCCCTGCCCCGGTGGCAATGGAACAAGCAGGGAAAACCCCTGGCAGCTCAGAGCAAACAAAGGGAGCTTCCTCCCCAGGGCTGCGGGAAGCAGGGAGAGTCCTGCCCGAGGGAACACAGCAGCCAGGGGCACGGTGTTCGCCCCTAGGGCACCGTCAGCATCCTTGGCCCGAGGGATGAGCAAAGGAGGCTCCGAAGCTACAAAATACATCTTTATTACAAATATAACCAGTCATCAGTCACGCAGAGGGATGCAGCAAGAGAGGGGGCTCACACCAGCAGGGGAAGGGAAGGAAAAGCAAGGCAAGGCCAGGGGAGCAGCAGCCATAGGGGCAGGGTTATTGCTTAGCAAGGGTCCTCACGGGGCTGCTGTGATTGCATAGATGGGGTGTCCCCTCCAACTCTGCCAGAGCCAGGAGGGAGCGCAGCAATGGGGATGGCCCCACGTAACACTGGGGAAAAGCTTCAATGGCACAGCGAGGTGCCAGCACCCCGCTGCAGCAAGGTGGGCAGGGGAGGAAGCACATCCACACTCCTCCTCAGCCCACGCAGCACGAGGCGAGGGGATGAAGGAGGCTGCTCCCGGCCTCTGCCAGGACACAGCAGCAGCGGGGAGCAGGGCACCGCGAAGGCTCCGGGGCTCCTCCCGAGCGCCGGAGCTGAGCCACGTCTCCATCGGGGGCTTTTTGGTATCCACAGGGAGTTTAAGACAAGGCAGAGGCAGATCCCAGCCAGAGCCCGCCGGTGTCTTTGGTAAGAGGAGGAGCAGGGCGCTCCCGGCAGCAGCCTGGCTGCGGGCACGGGCTGAGCACGCAGGGCCCGGTCCGAAGGTCCCCTCATGCACCTCAACCCTCCCAGGCACCCTCCCACGAGACAGCGCTTTCGCTCCGTCCCCACCCCATAGCCAGGGAGGCTCCCAGCAGAGCCCGGAGGCGCTGGCGTGGGAAGAGGGGCTCCAACGGGGCAGCAGCGGCAGTTCTGCCCCTCACCTCCGTGCAGGGCAGCCAACCTCAATGAGCATCCAGGTGGTTGGAGGGCAGGGAGTTACAGGTGTGATTCCTGGCAAGGGAGGCATCATCATCATCATCGTCTTCATCTTCATCCTCCTCCTCCTCATCGAAGAGCTGGTCCTCAAGGAAGATGCCACCGAGGCCGTACTCGCGCTCGTGGACAGAGACCTCGTCGCGGGTGACGTGACAGGCACCGCCCACAAAGTCAGCAAACCTGGTGAGGAGCCCCAGAGAAACACGTGATGCACACGCACCCTACATGCGTGTTGCACGTGTGTGGTGTACACAAGTGTTGCGCATGCGTGTGGCACGTGTGTTGCACGTACCTGTTGCACACGAGTGTTGTACATGTGTTGCACGTGTGTGGTGTACACACGTGTTGCGCACGTGTGTGGCACGTGTGTTGCACGGACATGTTGCACACGAGTGTTGTACATGTGTTGCACGTGTGTGGTGTACACACGTGTTGCGCACACGTGTGGCACGTGTGTTGCACGTACATGTGGCACACAAGTGTTGTACATGTGTTGCACGTGTGTGGTGTACACACGTGTTGCGCACACGTGTGGCACATGTGTTGCACGTACATGTGGCACACGAGTGTTGTACATGTGTTGCACGTGTGTGGTGTACACACGTGTTGCGCACGCGTGTGGCACGTGTGTTGCACGTACATGTTGCACACAAGTGTTGTACATGTGTTGCACGTGTGTGGCGTACACATGTGTTGCGCACGCGTGTGGCACGTGTGTTGCACGTACATGTTGCACACGAGTGTTGTACATGTGTTGCACGTGTGTGGTGTACACACGTGTTGCGCACGCGTGTGGCACGTGTGTTGCACGTACATGTTGCACACAAGTGTTGTACATGTGTTGCACGTGTGTGGTGTACACACGTGTTGCACACGCGTTGCACGTACATGTTGCACACAAGTGTTGCACACACGTGTTGTACATGTGTTGTACTCACGTGTTGTATATACATGTTGCATACATGCTATACATGTGTTGTACATGTGTTGCACATACGTGTTGTACACACGTGTTGTACATACGTGTTGTACTCATGTGTTGTATATACATGTTGCACACGTGTTGAATATACATGTTGTACACGTGTTTTACATGTATTGCACACACGTGTTGTACATACGTGTTATATATACACGTACATACATGTTGCACACATGTTGCACATACTTGTTGTACAAATACGTTGTACACCTGTTGTACATGTGATGCACATACGTGTTGTACTCACGTGTTGTTCATACATGTTGCACACGTATTGCACATAGATGTTGTACACGTGTTGTACATGTGTTGTACATACGTGTTGCACATTACATGTTGTACACACCTGTTGCACACAGGTGTTGCACATACATGTTGCACGTGTTGCACATACGTGTTGTACATACACATTGTACACCTGTTGTACATGCATGTTGCACATACATGTTGTACTCACGTGTTGCATATATGTGTTGTACATACACGTTGCACAGATGCGTTGCACACGTGTTGCACACACGTTGCACAGAGGTGTTGCACATACATGCTGCACACAGGTGTTGCACATACGTGTTGTACACACGTGACCAGTGCCATCCTGTGAGGCTCTGGCACACCAGGGCGAAGCATTCTGGCACCAGGACCTATTCCTAACCCCAACCCCAACCCCACCCCTAACCCCAACCCCATCCCCAACCCTAAACCCAACCCTAACCCTATCCCTAACCCCATCCCCATCCCCAACCCTAACCCCAACCCCAACCCTAACCCTATCCCTAACCCTAACCCCATCCCTAACCCCAACCCCAACCCTAACCCTAACCCCAACCCTAACCCCAACCCCAACCCTAACCCCAACCCTAACCCCATCCCTAACCCCAACCCCAACCCTAACTCTAACCCCAACCCTAACCCTAACCCCAACCCTAACCCTAACCCTAACCCTCCCCGTGGCACTCCCCCTGCTCCCAACCCACCGCAGAGCATCCCTGCCTCCATCTCCCCCTCTCTAAAGCCAGGATGGGAGCCCAGAGCGAGCCTGGGCTCTCAGCAGCACGCAGAGCCCCGGGCTGGCCACCCCCGTGCCGGGGCTCGTTACCTCTTGGGCGCCTGGATGCGGGACACCGCTGTCCAGGCAGAGAAATCCGGGCTCCTGCAGTAGCTCCGAAGCTCCTCGAGGGCCCTGCGGGTCTCCACCTCGCCCTGGAGCCGGAATTCCTCCTCCGTGAGCAGGCGTGGGGGGCTCGGCCCGAGCCAGGCTCCCTGCAGCCTCCTGCCAACACAGCAGCGGTCACTGCCCGCGCAGCGGGATCAGAGCCCCTGGGCCCCTCTGCCTCCTGCTCCAAGGCACCGACGCCAGGGCAAAGAGGGCACAACCCCCCCGACAGCCACCCCATAGGCTCCGTCCAGCAGCAAGAGCAGGGAACGCAGCCCTCACCTGTAGGCAGCGAAAGCCCAGTGCAATGGGTATTCCAGGTTCTTGGTGCAGAAGGCAAGGACCACCAGGGCCAAGGCGATGGGGTGGATCTGGATGCCTGAGTACATCAGTAAGAGGCCCAGGAGCTGCAGGGCCCAGGAGAGGAGGTTGATGCTGCGCTCATTCTCCAATGGGCCGTAGCGGTAGCAGATGCCGAAGCTCACGAAGCCCATGAGGAGCAGGTAACCTGCGGGGGAGCAGAGGCTGAAGGAGCCCCAGAGGAGCAGGGGCTGCAGCACCGAGCTGGCAGGAAACCAGCATCTTCTCATAGACTCATAGAATGGGACGGATGGGACCTTAAAGCTCATCCAGTTCCAACCCCCTGCCACGGGCAGGGGCACCTTCCACTGGAGCAGGGGGCTCCAACCTGGCCTTGAGCACTGCCAGGGATGGAGCATCCAAACCTTCTCCATTCAACCCATTCCAGTGCCCCAGCACCCTCACACTACGGAGCTTCTGCCTTGTGTCCAATCTGAACTCCCCCTGTTCCACTCTGAACCCATCACCCCCTGTCCCATCGCTCCAGTCCCTGATGCAGGTCCCTCTCCAGCATCCTTGTACCCCCCTCCAGGCACTGGAAGCTGCTCTGAGCTCCCCACGCAGCTTCTCTGCTCCAGCCCCAATGTTCTCAGCCTGGCTCCTATGGGAGCTGCTCCAGCCCCTGAGCATCCTCGTGGCCTCCGACAGCTCCATGTCCTTATGTTGAGGTCACCAGCACTGCTCACAGTGCTGCAGGGGGCTCTCACAGAGCACAGCAGAGGGGCAGGATCCTCTCCACGACCCACTGCTCAGGATGCAGCCCAGGCTATGGCTGGCAACCAGCCTGCTGCAGCTCCAGGGAGCCCAAAGGGCTCACACTCACCCAGCAGGTACTGCCAGTAGGTCCTGCAGATCTCCCGTAGGTTCTTGAAGATCAGCTGAAGCAGGTACAGGGAGAAGGACCAGCCCCCCACCAGCAGCAAGTAAACATGGTTCTTCTAGAGGAAGAGATGGGAGATTCAAGCTGCATACAACTTGTTCTTGTATAGCTGCATACAACTTGTTCTTGTATAGCTGCATACAACTTGTTCTTGTACAGCTGCATACAACTTGTTCTTGTATAGCTGCATACAACTTGTTCTTGTATAGCTGCATACAACTTGTTCTTGTACAGCTGCATACAACTTGTTCTTGTATAGCTGCATACAACTTGTTCTTGTACACAGGCTGTTCTTGCACAGTGTTCTTCAGACACCCACCTTGGGCAGGACCTTGGAGACCATGTAGATGAGGATGAGCAATGAAGCCAGCAAGCCAAAGCTGATCCCGGCTGAGTAGAAGAAGAGTTGGCTCCTGCAGGGATGACACGAGGTGTTTCACAGCTCAGGGGTGCACTGGTACCCAGCGCTCCTCGTGCCCAGGGCACTCACCTGCTCAGCACGTCCCCACAGAAGAACAGCAACAGGCCCAGGAAGAACACCAGGAACAGCTTCGGGTCGAAGCCTGGAAAGGGAATGAATCCGGATGGAGAACAGCCCAGCACGGAGTCCCTTGGGTGCAGTCCCAAGCACAGGGAAGCGGCAGCACCCCAGGCACCCCCTGACCAGAGCCCTACGTTTACACCCCATGGACGGACACAGGCTTCTCTCTGCAGCCCATTCTCCTCCCCAAGGCAGGACCAGCCCTCAGCACACGAGCCCCATGCCCTCAATGCCCCCTCCAGAGGCCGTACGTCGGAAGAGGACGACGCAGTACACGGTGCCGTCCTCCAGCAGCTCCACCTTGAGGCAGGTTTTCTTGCTGTAGAGGTCCACGTCGATGCTGGTGTCGTTCAGCTTCTCCTTTAGGAAGGACGAAAGGAAACTCCACACGCTCGACTCGCCCAGCTCCTCCTCGCTGCCCACTTGGGTGACCCGGATCATGCGGCTGCTGTTCACCCGGATCTGCACGGGGGAAAGGGCAGCGCACGGAGGGATGGCTCCCATGGGGACCCAAAGGACCTTCCTCCTCCTCCTCCTCCTCTCACCTGCATCCTGGTCCAGATCTCGTGCCACCGCGGCTTGTGCGTGTTGGTGTAGCAGAAGTGATGCGGGGACGACTCATGGTACACGCGGCCCTCCAGGAGCGAGATCACCGGCGGCGCCCCGGCATCTGCAAGGAGGGACGGAGCGGGCAGCGCATCCCCCGGTGTCAGCCCCGCTCCGGAGGTGGCGAACGAGAGGGCCCGTGCCCCGCTCCCGTTCCGGGCCGCAGCGCCCCCCGGTCCCCGCGTACCTGCGGTCCCCACCAGCAGCAGCAGCAGCAGCACCGGCACCAACGCGCCCCACGGCAGCCGCCGCCGTCCCGGAGCCGGTTTCATCCCTCCCGCCGCGGCCGCGCCGCCACCTTCCGCCGCTCCGCCTGGCAACGGCCACCGAGGGGCCAACGGCGGCCAATGAGAGAGGGCGCTGGCGTTGCGTCATGGCAGAGTGAAGGCTCAACTGGCCTATCGGAAGGCTGCTTGGTTTAGGAGCCTATCAGGAGCCAGGCACGCCCACCGCTGTGACCAACCAGACGGAGCGGTTCAAGCCCAGCCCATAGCAACCGCTAATCCCGCCTTAGAAACGGCTTAACAGACACACCCCTCAGCCAATCAGAGACAAGCACACCTGACTGACAACCCCGTTCTCCTATCAGAACGCGGTGTTTTTGTGCAGGGGGTCACGCGTGGGCGGGAGTTGGGGCGCGGAGCTCCGCCCCTCAGCCCCCGCACCGGGCAGCGTGCGGGGCCGGACCGGGTCCGGGGGCTCCGTGCCCCCGTTCACGGCCCACGGAGGGGAGGGGGCGAAGCGCGGGGCTCCCGCAGCCTCGAGCGGGTCCGGGCCCCGTGGGCAGCGGGCGCCCGTAGGCGGGGAGCGGGCTCGGGCGGGCTCCCCCCCCCCCCGGCCCGTGGGCGGCGGAGCCGGGAAGCGGCGGGGCCGTAGGCGGAGGATGTGCGTCAGCCGGGGGCAGAGCCGGGCCTGGGAGCGGCCCCGCCGAGCCGGACCCCCGGTTGCGGGGAGGGGGGAGCCGGTGTTGGGGTGTGGGGATGGGGCAGGACCCCAAGACCCCCAATCACGGCGGGGCACTGAGACCCGGCTGCCCCCCCCCCCCCCCCCCAGCCCCGGGTAGGGGCGGCTGGAGCCGTGCCCGGGCACGGTGTAAATAGCGCCGTGATCCCCCTCCGCAAGCCCGGAGGGGTGATGGGGGGGACGGACGGAGGGACGAGGCTTTACCGTGTCCCCCCCCGTCCAACCCCAGGAGTCACCTCCGTGGGGTGTTCACCCTGAAGCCTACCGAGGGCAGCCGGGGGGGGGGGGGGGGGGGCTGAGGCACGAAGGGGCCGCGCTCCCGGGGCATCACCGGGATAACGGCGCCGCGGTGCTGCAGGAGCCACCGATGCTGCGAGCGCAGCGGTCTTGTTCCCCCCCCCCCCCCCCTCACTCCAAGCACCGGGACCCCGTACGTGTCCCCTCCGCCTCGGTGATGGGAGGGGGGGGGCTCCTTCCCCGCCCGGTTCCCCGGTGCCACCGTGCGGGGCGCCGCTCCCCGGTCCCGTCCCCCCCCCCCCCCCCCCCTCGGGGCGGGAGGCGCAGCGGCTCCGGGAGCGGGGAGCCGGCGGGGGGGGGGGGGGGGGTCCCGGTTCCCCCGCCCGCTGCTGCCTCCCCCCGCCGCGGCCGCCCGCGCTGTGCTCGACGGGGGCGGCAGCCGCGGGATCCGCCCCCGGGGCCTCCCACGCCGCGGCGCTGCCGGGGCCGCTGCTATTTCACGGTACCGCCCGTGTGGGCGGCGCGCAGAAGCGGCGCGGAGCGAAGGAGCGAGCGCGCCCGGCCCGGCCGCGGGACCCCCCCCCCCCCGAGTCCCGGTACCCCCCGGCCCCGTCGGCCCCGGAGCTCCGGCTGCTTCCCCCCCCCCCCCCCCCCCCCCCCCCAGCGGCCGCTCACGGGGCGGGCGCAGCGGCGGGGAGGCGGCTCCAAGGCGGCGGTGAGCGACCGACGGGAGGGGAGGGGGGGGGGGGGAGCGACGGGAGGGGCCGGGGCACCGGTAGCGAGGGGCACGGAGCAGAACGGGAGCCGGGGAAGGGCGGCCCCTGCGGGAGCGGGACTCGCGCTGCGCCGTCGGGGATGGGGAGGGATGGGGCAGGCTCGGGAGCGTGTCCGACGCCACGGGGCGGGGGGGGGGGGGGGCTCTGGGAGGTGCGGGGCTGCTGCTGAAGGGATGGGGGGGCCCATTGGTGTCTTTGCTGTGTCTGAAGGAGCTGTGGACTCTGGGTCCCACGCAGCCTGGGTGCCCCGTGGGGTCTGGGGACCCTGGAGCACCGCCATCACCTCCTTGGTGGGGAGGGGGCTTCTCCTCCGTGCCCGTCGTGACCCGTGGGTCCCGCAGGCGCGATCGCCATGGCCCTGCCCCGCACGCTGGGGGAGCTGCAGCTGTACCGGGTGCTGCAACGCGCCAACCTGCTGGGCTACTACGAGACCTTCATCCAGCAAGGGGGGGACGACGTGCAGCAGCTCTGCGAGGCGGGCGAGGAGGAGTTCCTGGAGATCATGGCGCTGGTGGGCATGGCCACCAAACCCCTGCACGTCCGCCGCCTCCAGAAGGCCCTGCGTGAGTGGGCCTCCAACCCGGGGCTCTTCAGCCAGCCCGTCTCGGCCGTGCCCGTCAGCAGCATCCCCCTCTTCAAGCTGTCGGAGGCGGGCGGGCGCAAGGCGCTCAGCAATGGTCACGCCAGCCCCGGTGAGGCTGTGGGCAAAGGGGGCAGCAGCAGCGGGACCCCCCCAGCCCGGAGCCCCACAGAACCGGGGGAGAAGCTGTCACCATCAGCGGTGCCGCCGTGGCCGGGGAGGAGCACCCCTGAGTCGGAGGGCGGCGGGGACGAGGAACCGGGGGGTCCCCCTTCTCCCCGGGTGGGAGCAGCGGTGAGCAGGCGATGGGTAGCGAGGTGCTGGAGCCGGAGCTGGTGCGGACGGTGGCAGAGAGCGTGGAGCGGCTGCTGCAGAACTACCCCCGCGGCGGTGAGGCCGAGCTGCGGGCGCTCATGAAGCTCAACAAGAAGCTGGCCAAGGCCGTGGGTCACATCTTCCAGCTGGAGGACGGCGACCGGCACAAGGAGGAGGAGATCCGGCGGCACAGCGCGATCTACGGCCGCGGCGAGGCCCGGCGCCGCGAGGGCAAGCAGCTCACCCTGCACGAGGTGCGTGGCGCCCAGGTCCCGTTGTTGCTTGGGGCGGGAGATGGGGTCCGCTGGGTCAGACGCTGCCTCTGCCGTGGGGTGCTGGGGGGGTTCCCCCCCATCTCACGCACCCTCTGCGCCCCGCAGCTCATCATCAACGAGGCGGCCGCGCAGTTCTGCCTGCGGGACAACTCGCTGCTGCTGCGGCGCGTCGAGCTCTTCTCCCTCTCGCGCCAGGTAGCGCGGGAGAGCACCTACCTGTCCTCGCTCAAGGTGTCCAGGTGAGCCCGGACCTGGCAAACCCCCCATCACAAACCGGGGGGGGGGGGGCTTGGCTTTCACCCCCATCTGCGCCCTATAGCTCAGCGCTTCCCAATGGGGACAGGACCCGAGTTCCCCTTTCCCTCGTGTGGGTTGTTTTCTGCCTGGCCTCGGGCCCGCGGGAGGTGGGGTATGGCTGGAATGCCGGGGGGGGGGGGTGTGGGGTGTGTGGTGGTGGCGATGGGGATGATGCTGCTGGGGGTGCCCCCCTTCCCTCACCCCTCCCTTCCCGCTGTGCGCTGTGGCCGCGCTGCCCTTTCCCTTCGCTCGCCCCTTGTGCCACCCCCGGCTCCATCTGTGCCAAAGCCCCGATGCCGCGGCACCGCCCCGCCCGGCCCACGCTCCCCGCGGCGCCTGGCGCTGCCCGCAGGGCCCCCTGCGCGGTCACCCCACGCCTGACGCAGCCCCTTCGTGTGTGTGTGTCCCCCCTTCCCCTTCCCCTTCCCCGCGCAGGGCACACGCCGAGGACAGCGCAGCCACCGCGGCCAAGCGGCTCAAGCAGGAGGTGGGTGCGCACCCGCACTGATGCTGCCGCAGGGGGATGCGGGGTGCTGGTTGTGGGGCTTGGTGCTCGTGCGCAGCGCGGAGCTCCCCTTGCTCTCGGTGGGATGGGGCCCGTCCCCGCTGCCCTGCGCTCACTGCGCGCTCCCGGCAGGCGGGAGAGCAGAGCCGCCCCGAGCTGCTGCCGCTGCCGGTGGGGCCGGAGCCGCCGGGGGCCGTGTTCCGAGCCGGGCTGGAGGAGGACGCCGCCAGCCTCTCCGGGGAGAGCCTCGACGGCCACTTGCAGGGTGAGCTCAGGACCCATCCATGGGCAGCACCCGAACCCCCCCCCCTTCCCCCAGCCCCATCGGGTAACCCCAGATCTCGCCCTTCTCTCCGCAGTGGCGGGGGCCTGTCCCCGGCTGACGCCGCCGCCCGGTGCCGGCCCCGACGTGGCCCTGGGGCTGCCCCCGCACGGGCTCTGGAGCCGCCACATCCTGCAGCAGACGCTGATGGACGAGGGGCTGCGCTTGGCCCGCTTGGTCTCCCACGAGCGTGTGGGGCGGCTCAGCCCCTGCCTGCCCGGGAAGCCCCCGGCACCCGGTGAGCCCCCGTGGGGCAGCGTGGGGGGGGGGGGGGGGGGGGGGGCAGCCGCATTGTTCCCTATGGAAGCATCTCCCTGATGCCACCCCCCCCCCCAATCCCCGATTCTCCCCACAGAGTTCGAGGACGGGCTGGCAGAACGGGGTCCTCCGGCCCCCCCTGAGCCCCCCCGCGGCACCATCAAGGTGGAGCAGGAGAGCAGCCGGCAGTGAGGCCCCTGCAGCCCCCCCCCCACCATTAACGAAGCAATAACGTGCTGGGGGACGGGTACCGGCGGTGCTCCGGGTGCGGGGGGAGCCGGTGAGGGCCTGGCCACAGCCCCCCCCCCCCCCCCCCCCCCCAAGGACCCCATCCTCTCCCGCACCGATGCTCTGGTTACCTCAGCCGCGGCGGGATGCGCGCCCCCCCCCTCCTCACCCCACAGCAGCAATACCCTGGTCCCACCAGGCTCTGAGCCCCCCCCCCGGGGCTGGGGGGAGCCCTCGATGGACTCGAAGCTGCTGTACAGCCCCCCCTCGGCTCACCCCTTGTGCTGACCGTCCCGTGTGTGTGTCCCCCCCCGCCGCCCCAAGGCCCCTTTGGGTGGGCAACCCGTGCCCCCCCATCACCGCACCGGAGCCACGTGCAGCACCGTGTGCTCCCACATCAGCGCCACCCCCCCCCCCGCAGCACCCCCGCACCACCCGCCCCCCCCCTGCAGCACGCACCGCGTTGTGACCCCCCCCCTTCCCACTCCTCCCTCCCCACACACCCGTTGTGACCCCCCCCCCGCAGCACCGCATCACCCACGTGCAGTGTTTCACCTCTAAATCCCCCCCCGCACCCCCCCATTTACCTTCATGTACGGGGGTCACGCGTGTTGCGGGGGTCACGCGTGTGCACCCCCTCCCAGCACCATGTGGGTGGCATTTGATGGGCACGGGGATGGTGCTGCCCCCCCCCCCCCTTCCCCAGCCCCTTGGGGTCTCTCCTGTCCCCATAAGCGGTGCCCAGCCCCGGGGTCCCCATGTCCCTGTGTGTGCCCCCCCCCATAGGACTGTGGTGTCTTTCTCGAGCGTTCGCGGCGCCTCCTCCTTTGTAACGTGTACAGGAGATTATTTATTTTGTTATTTGGGAATAAAACTTTATTTTATGGCTTATGCCCTGCCCCCCCCCGCACCCCACTGCAACCCCATTCCCACCTTGGGGGGGGGGGGTGGGGGGCACCTCACAAACCCCAAAGCAAGCGCTATCTCTGGGCTCAGTGAGGGGGACCCAATGCATGTCCCCTGGGGGGTCCCTCGGTACAGGGTGGCAGCTCCAGACCCCAAAGTGCAGCAGATTCACCCGAGTGTTACCCAAAATCCGCCCCCCCTCCCCCAAAGCTGTATCAACCCGGTGATGCCTTGGAGGGGGGGGGGGGCACAGTCCAATGTCCCCTCCCCAGCATCCCCCTCACGTGTGCCCCGGGCGGATGCTGTCATCCCACCGGGAGTCCCCCAGGCCCCAGCCGGAGGCATTGGGGTACCCGCTGTGCTGGGGGGGGGGCGGGAAGGGGGGCCCCTCCGCTGCCATCTCCTGCAGGAACTGGTCCAGGTCGGAGCAGGGCGGCTGGTCCATGCTGGGCAGCCTGGGCAAGGGAGGCACAGGGTGATGCAGGGCATCCCCCCCCTCGGGCACCCCAGTGGTGTGTCCCCATCCCGTCCCTGTCCCGTCCCCCCCCGCCATGTGCTTACCACCTCTGGGTGCTCTGCAGTGAGTCCATCAGCGTCAATGGGGCCAGCTCGAGCATCTCCTCATCCCGGGGCTCCGGCGAGGGCCCCCCCGACAGCATCTGTGAGGCCTCCCCAGTCATGTACTGGTTGGGCATGAAGGGCCTGGGGGGGTGTGTGTGATGTAAGCCATGGGGTACCCCCCTTGGTGCTTCCCCAGAGGGGAAGTGCTTGGCTGGGTCAGCAGCAGGGTACTGGGAGCACTGCTCAGCCAGGAAAGGTCCCTCGGGGTGGGAGAAGGGGGGGGTTAAGCTGGGTACCCCCCCTGTACCCACGCTCTAGGTCTTACAATGGGTTCCTGAAGGTAAGGTCCTCGCAGCGAGGCAGCGGTGGGTCCATGGGCAGGGATGGAGAAAGCATCGGGGATGTGCTGTGGGGAGGAGGAGCACATGGGGCAACACTTCCCTCCATGGGGGCCATGGCGGGGGGGGGGGCTCAACCTGCCCCCAGTGCCTTCAACCAGCACCGCTCCTACCTGGGGAAGGAGGACCCGAGGTTGTTGGTGACCATCACGTTGATGCTGCTCTCAGCCGTGGGGTAGCCCGTGGGGATGGGTGGGGGGCAGAAGGGAGCGGGGGGGCTGCAATGTAGACACATGGCGGTGTTAGCACCCCCCCCTGCACCCCGCTGCGGCTGCCTCTGCCCCAGGCACTCACCACATGGGGCTGGGGACCGGCTGCAGGCCCTCGGGCTGCAGCATGGGCAGGTTGAACATCAGAGCCGGGGGGGGCCCGGGGAGGGTCCCTGCAGCGCTCTGGGGATGCTGGTCCCTGCAAGCGCATCGTTGCCATGGGCACAGGGCTGGTGTGGTCCAGCCTCTGGGCACGGGCAAGTCAATGCTCACAGATGTGCTCCAGTGCAGCCCATGGGGGGGGGGGGGGGGAGATTTGGGATCCCTATGGGAGGCTCAAGATCCCTATGGGGGATCTTGCACCAACACCCACCTTTCTCTTTCCACCGTCATCTTGATGGCGGTGGAGACATAACCCCGGCCGTCCTTGCCTGTCTGCTCTTCTGCTCCGGGAGGAGAAGCATCCATCACCCACCACCGCAGCCATGCCAGCCCTCCCTGCCCCTTGGCCCAAACCCCTCTGAGCTCCCCATAGCGCTGCCCATCTCAGCTCCCCTCCTGCTCACTGTTGTAGTGGCTCCCGAACGCCTGGTCCTTGGGGGTGTTGGGGTAGAGGTTGCGGAGCTGCCCCAGGTCCCGGATGCGGTCGCCAAGGGAGCGGATGGACAGGTCCTTGGCAGAGAAGGGTTGGATGTTCTCCACCTGGCTGGAGCCTGAAGGGAGACAGCACCAGGCTCCATCGTGAGCCCGCGACACCCGCTGTCCCAGGCACCGAGAGCAGCCCCCGTGCCCCCCACAGCGCACCGTCCTTGCCCCGGATAACGTAGGCAATGGTGACACCCCCGATCTCGGAGTCGCTGAAGCGCAGCAGGAAGGTCCCGTCGGGCTCGGTGCTCAGGAGCTTGCAGACGTACTGCTTGCTGATGAAGCCAATGATGAGCCTGCAGGGATGCGCAGATGGGAGCGGGGAGCCCCAGGGCTGGCCCTGGAGCTGCTCTGGAATCCCCCTTGGCCCCGGGTACCCACCTATCGGACCAGTAACTCTTGAGGCACCTCTTGGTGAGGTCCAGGACTCCATCAAACCACTGCCAGAAGGTGAATCCCCGCCCGGGCAGGATCTCCTGGGGTAGAAGGGAGGGTGTGAGGATGCCCAGGGCCACGCTGGTCCCTGCTCACCCAGACCAGCGCTCCCAGTGACCTTGTTGAACTGGGCCCAGGACACGCTGCGGCTCTGGAAGTCCTCGAGGCTGGCACTGTAGTCATTAAAGATCTTCTGTGCCAGGAAGAAGTAGTGCTCCTTGAGGAGCCCTTTGGTGGTCTGCACCTCGGCCATGAACTTCAGGTTCAGCGTGTCGCACATCTTGTCCCAGGGCACCCGCTCGGCCACCACGAAGGGCACCCGGTCCTGCGGCAGAGCAGGATGGGGTCAGGATGCGTCCGTCCCAAGCCCAGCATCCCGGCACCTCCTCGTCCCGCGGCACTCACGATCTCGGAGAAGGCGTTATCCCACAGGACCGTGGCTTTGGCGTTGTTGTCCTGGTTCCCATGGACAATGACCACGATGGGCAGAGACAGGACCTGGGGGCAGAGACAACGCCCCCCCCCCCCATCAGTCCTGAGGCCACCCTGAGCGAGGTGGGGCTGCCCGGGATGGAGCAGGGTGGCCCACAGGGGACATGGCATTGTCCAGCCCTATCCCATGGGAATGGCGCCGGTACCTGGAGGTGGATGGAGAGGTTGCTGGCGGTCAGGGCCACGGAGGTGCTGAACAGGACCGCGCACTTCTCCTCCGTCACCGACTCGGACCCCTTGCGCTCACAGCGCTTGATCTTCTTCAGCAGCTGGGTGGGGGGAGAGCTAAGCATTGCCCCTGGGCCTTGGGGACCCCCATCCCACCCCATCCCATCCCATCCCACCCCATCCCATCCCATCCCATCCCATCCCATCCCAAAGCTCCTATCCCATCCCATCCTATCCCAAAGCTCCCATCTCATCCCATTCAATCCCATCCCATCCCAAAGCTCCCATCTCATCCCATTCAATCCCATCCCATCCCAAAGCTCCCATCTCATCCCATTCAATCCCATCCCATCCCACCCATCCCACCCCATCCCCATCCCAAAGCTCCCACACCATCCCAAAGCTCCCATCTCATCCCATCCCATTCCAAAGCTCCCATCCCACCCAATCTCATCCCATCTCATCCCATCCCATTCCAAAGCTCCCATCCCATCCCATCCCATCCCATCCCTTCCCATCCCATCCCATCCCATCTCATCCTAACTCATCCCATCCCACCCCATCCCATCCCATCCCATCCCACCCCATCTCATCCTATCTCATCCCATCCCATCCCAAAGCTCCCATCCCACCCCATCCCATCCCATCCCACTCCATCCCATTCCATCCCATCCCATCCCACCCCATCCCATCCCATCTCATCCCACCCCATCCCATCCCATCCCATCCCATCCCACCCCATCCCATCCCATCCCATCCCACCCCATCCCATCCCATCCCATCCCACCCCATCCCATCCCATCCCACTCCATCCCATCCCATCCCATCCCAAAGCTCTCATCCCACCCCACCCCATCCCTCGCTGATGGCCCTCACCACGTTCTTGAAGTTGGCGCAGCAGGTCCCGCTGGTGGGGTTGGTCTCCAGGGCCACCACGTTGTGCATGATCTCCCCGGTGCTCTCGCTGGGGCAGAGGAAGGGGTCAGGGGCTATGGTTGACCCCTGCAGCCCCCTCGCCCTGTGCTGAGCCCCCGGCCCCCTCACCTGAGGGTGCTGCTGTAGGCGCTGAGCGCCAGCTCCCGCGCCTGCTTCTCCGTCACCATTTCAGCCCGCACCATGTAGGGCTTGGCCGATGCCTTCAGCAGCCGCGGGCCCAGCAGGAACCGGACGCTGGCTTGGAACTTGGTTTGGGTCTTCAGGACCTGTGGGGGCTGCTTCTCCACCAGGAAGGAGCTGGGGACACAGGTACCGATGGGGCTCAGCACAGCACCCCCCGCTGCAGACCCCCCTGCACCCCAATGCCACCGTTACCTCTTGACCAGGCTGGATAAGACCTCGTTGAGCCGCTCCCGGAGCCTGGGTACCAGCTCAGCCCCCAGCTCCGCGCTCGCTCCCATCACTTGTTGATGCAGCTGGAAGTGAACCTCGACCAGGTTCTCGCACCTGAACCAAGGGGAAAGGGGGAGCCCTCAGCCACGGCCCTGCTCCGGGTCCCCCATCCCTGCCCTTTGCCACTCGCCTCTTCTGCAGCGGAGCCAGGTTCTCCTCAAACTGAGCCCCATTCCCTGCCAACTGCTGCTGCCTCTTCCAGATCTGGATCCTCTTCAGTACCTGCTGCTTGGCCACCTCCAGCTCCTTCACAGCCTCCAGGATGAGGGTGGGCAGCTCCTGTGGGGCATCAACCCACGGCCCTGTGCCATCTCCTGCAGGGCACCAAACCCAGAGATGCTCCTCTTCCCCCTGGTACCCAGACCCCACTCACGCTCTCCGGGGCTTTTGCTTCCGTCTTTAGCTGTGGGTCCTGCAAAGAGGCTGTGGAGAAGGATGGGGCAGCCCCGTTAGTGTGGGGAGATGGTGTCTGAGTACTGCAGGACACGCTGCCCCGTGGGCCCCCTCCTGATGCACCCCCTCACCTGTGGGACCATCCCGCAGCGCCTGGATCCGGCGCACGCGATGCTGCAGCCGCTGCAGCCCCACGTTGAACTTGAGCTCCTCCTGCCGCCGGTGGAAGCTGAGCGGGAGGTGATGGTCCTGGGGCAGAGCAGAGCCTGGTGAGCAGCGCCCAGAGCCCACCCCACGCCCTGGGGTGCCGCGGGAGGGGAGCAGGGACCACGCACCCTCTTGAGCACAGCGGCTTTCTCCCCATCCAGGATGGCTCTCAGGACGGACACCAGGCGCAGCGGGTCCCGCCGGTACATGTTCTGCATGGATGCAGAGCCTCAGTGGGGCAGGATACGATCCCTGCATCCCCAGCATCCTCCCACCCCGTCCATGCGTTCTGGTGCTAAGTCAGGTTATGGGGTTTCGTGACCCGCTCCATGGGAATGCTGGTAATTCCCACCCTGAGCTGTGCATCGGAACATAAACGAACCCATTTGAAATGGGAACCGGAGCAGGCAAACAGCCCAACCAAAGCAAATCCTCTGCTGCTGCCAAGTATCCCAAGCCTGACACCCAGGGAAGAGCCTCCCTGCTGGCCTGGCCCGGGTGGATCCATGCCTTCCATAGGACGCAAGCAGAGGAATTTCCCTGCTGGCTCCGCTCCCTGTGTCCCACATCATCTCCTCCGGCCTGCACACGCTTCCCACATCAGCTGCTTCCCAAACCAGGAACGTCGGATGCTTCCCATGCAACCAAGCCGGACCCTCTGCTCCTGCCCCATGGCTGGACACAGCACCGGGGGACAGAAGGGCCGGGTTTGGTCTCCCACCAGCCAGCTCCAGGGCTTTGCCTCCCTTGGATGCGGCAGGGAGCTCGGGAGAGATAAGGGTTTGCTGTTATGGGATGGGGAGGAGGGAACGCGGGAGGGTGGCTCTCGTTTCAGCGCCCTCAGCTGAAACAGCTGCGTGTTTTCCTATGGCAGCCTCAAAAACCTTGGGAAAGCCACCCCGCTCCCTGCAAGTCCTGACTAAAGCTGAGCCCTTCCCAAAGGCTGGATATTAGAAGTGTCTGTTACCCAAAAAGCAGAGCTTGCAGCCAGAATGAGCAGCACTCAGCCCTTATGCTAAGAGCTTCGCTGGCAGCAGAGAGCAGAGGGGTTAAATCTGCAATCAGAAGGTGGAAGAGAGACAGAAAGTGGCTCAAACAGAGCTCGGCACGGAGGGAAAGCCCAGGAAAAGAAACCCAGCGCACGCCCCTGCCCATGCCCATGCCCATGCAGCAGGAGGAGCCGCGGCACGGCGCAAGGCTTGGCACGCAGCACATGGTGGGGAGGAAGGAGGCATCGAGTGCTCAAGCAGAACATGGGGAACATCTGGTGAGGAGGGGGCTGGCAGCGCCCCAAAGCCCCCCATGGCTGAGTCCACGCAAGCTCATTGCTTATGGATGGCGCTGGCCTTCCACGCGGGGGGCACCGACCCCTTCAAGCAGCGCCTGAACCAAATCCGAAGCAGAATAGAACCAAACGGAGCCCGGTGTGACACAGCCCCCAGGAGCCCCGCGCCCAGCGCCACGCACCTCGATGCCGTTGACTTGCTGGAGGATCTGGCACTGCTGCCCATCGCTGCTGGCAGCGCTGCGGAGCTTCTCCAGCATGGCCGAGAGCATCCCGCTGGCCACGCTGGTGCAGAAGGCATCCGAGCCATTGATGAACTCCCTGGAGAGGGAAGCGGGGCTTGGTGGACGGGCAGGAATCCTCCATCCCCTGTGCGACCCTGAGCCACACACTTGCACCATGGAGGAGGGGGACAGGCGCCTGCCTGCTGCCACCCAGTGCTGGCTGTGCGTATGGGGGCCATTTGGTGCATGAACGAGGGCAAGACGGTTCCCTGGAGAGGATGTGACCTCCCAAAACCTCTCTCAAATGGGCATCTGCCTCCACCATAGAATCCTGGACTGATTTGGGTTGGAAAGGACCTTAAGATCATCCGCTTCCATTCCCCTGCCATGGGCAAAGATGCCTCACAGTAAACCAGGTCGCTCAAGACTCTGTCCAACCTGGCTTTGAACGCTGCCAGGGATGGAGCATTCACAGCATCCTTGGGCACCCTGTGCCAGCACCTCAGCACCCTCACAGTAAAGAACTTCTTTCTTATACCGAACCTAAACTTCCCCTGTTTCAGATTAAACCCATCACCCCCTTGTCCTATTGCTACAGTCCCTGATGAAGAGACAGCGCCTCCGGGGCCTCACCAGGGCTGGTTCTCCAGCCAGTCAGCCAGGACGCAGCGCAGGCTATGGGGAAACTCCGTGAAGAGGCCACTGAATTCCTCCGGTGGCATATGGGAGATGATGCTCCAGAGGGACATCTTGGGGGCTGTGGAGAAACAGGAGAGGGGCCATAGGGCAGCACCCAGAGCCCCCAGCCCAGCGCCTCCGAGAGCTGCTGCTTGTCCCTGCACCATCTGAACCTGCTGCTTGTCCCCGCACCATCTGAACCTGCTGCTTGTCCCCGCACCATCTGAACCTGCTGCTTGTCCCCGCACCATCTGAACCTGCTGCTTGTCCCCGCACCATCTGAACCTGCTGCTTGTCCCAGCACCATCTGAACCTGCTGCTTGTCCCCGCACCATCTGAACCTGCTGCTTGTCCCCGCACCATCTGAACCTGCTGCTTGTCCCCGCACCATCTCAACCTGCTGCTTGTCCCCGCACCATCTCAACCTGCTGCTTGTCCCCGCACCATCTGAACCTGCTGCTTGTCCCCGCACCATCTGAACCTGCTGCTTGTCCCCGCACCATCTGAACCTGCTGCTTGTCCCTGCACCATCTGAACCTGCTGCTCCGTGGGGTCAGGGCTGCTGCAGAGGAGGAGGAGCAGGAAGAAGGAGCTGATCCAGGATCAGCCTCTTGGGCAATCCTGGCCCGGCGGGCAGCCAGCTTGTGCCTCAGTTTCCTGCATCTCTGGGGAATCCCTGCGCCTTCAGCCGTGGGCAATGTTCAGGGACAATGGGGAGGGATGGGTGAGCGCTGCCGGTCTCGGCGCAGGAGAGATGGGAGAACCAGTGCGGGAGCCGGAAGAGCGTCAGACTGCTCCGCTGCTCCCCAGAACCACCCCGAACCATTCCCCAGCCTCTCCCCCCCCCCATGAACAGCGGGGCCATGGAAAGCACGAAGAGGCCTGGAAGGAGGCGCTGGATGGGGAACTCCGCAGGGAATTCCAGCGCCCGGGGGCGGGCGGCGCCGCGGCTCCTCCAGCCCCCGGCATCGCGGCTCCGAGAATCCCTCCCTGTGCCCAGCAGCCTGCCCGCTCCGTGCCGCTTCCAAAGGGCTCCATCCCCGTCCTCCCACGGCCCCGCTCCTAGGAGGAAAGGCAGGGGGGGGGACGCACCTCGCTGCCGCTTCCCCGGGGGCAGAGGCCGGATCCTGCGGCTCGGACACGTCCGGGATGGCTCCGGGACCCCGAGGGTTGGCTTCCCGTGCCCCGGCCGCAAACAGGAGCCGCCTCACGTCACGGCGGCGGAGGTGGAGCTGCCGGGGAGGCTCTGAGGAGCCGGGCGAGGGGAAGGAAGCGGCCGTCACTGGGGCAGCGTCGCCCCGAGCGCGCAACAACCGCGCCGCGGCTGCGGCAAGGGACAGCCCGGGGCTGCCCTCGTTCCGGCCGTGCCGTCGGGGAGCTCGCGGCTGCCGGGATGCAGGGAAGCAAGAGGGGAAAAGCGGCCTCTGGTGCAGGGATGCAATCCCCATCCTCCCCTCTTATCTGAACACAGATTCAAACCTGTATTTCTGCTTGGGAGAAAGCTGCTGGCTGGGAAGCGGTAACCTGGAACCTAAAGCTGGGCATGCCTGAATATGCTCAGAGGCTGCAGGAGGTGCTGTGCTCCTCCTCCCCGGTTCCCAGCTCCCTTCCAACCCAGGGGACAACGGCTCGAAGGAGCTCCAAGGGTGGGGACAGGCCCGTCCCCTCCTGGCATCCATCACAGCAGCTCCTTCGGCTGTTCTCTTCCTCTCCTCATTTCCATGTTTTCCTCCTCTGCTCTTTCTGCAGAAGAGCGTTTCCCTGCCAAGACCCAGCACCGCCACAGGATCAGGCCACGCAGCGTTTGCTGCATCAGCACCTCCACAGCGCCTTGGACAAGGAAACAGGGGGAGTGACTGGGGACAGAGCTCCAGACCCTTGCCCCAGGACAACCACGCACCTGCCCCAACCGCTGCAGATGCACCCCAACCTCCCACAGGGCTCATGCACCCAAGGTGGCACTCGAGAGCCCAGGCTCCCATGGCAGCGAGTGACCAGGCCTGATGGAGCAGCAGGGACATGAGATGTGGCCGGGGAAGTCACTTTCGGGCCCCCAATGGGACACGTGGGAGCTGCCTCCCGGGGAAAACCCGCGGCAGGATACGGCCCTGGGGTGTGCCCCATGCCCGCTCCCCCTGCCCAAACCACCCCGGCGCAGCCGCTTTCGCTTCCTCCTCTACCCCAGGGGCCACTTTGCCTCCTCGGCAGCTCTGGTGGAGGAACCGGGGTGCAGGAGGGGGGGGGGGGAATCAGGGACCCCCAGTGCTCTGAGCAGGGGCTTTCTGCTTACAGGAAAACCAAGTCCCCATCCTAGAGGCCAGAGCTGCCATCGCCCTCACTGCTGTTACTCATTAAGCACAGGCACCTCCTGGCAGCAGAATGCAGCCCCTACCCTTAGGGACCGGGAGGGACCCCACTCCTGGCCAGCTCCCCCCTGCCCTTGGCCACGTCCCAGCCCAGCGCCGGGAGCTGGCAGCCTGTGGGTACGCGCATCCCTCTGCCCCCTCCTCATCCTCCCGGGCACGGAGCAGAGATTTCCCCGGGGCTTTTTCCGGGTGAGCTGCTCCGAGGTTTTGCCGCTCCTGACACTCAGGACACCTGAGCTCTGCTCCACCTTTGCCTCCATAGGGATGCAGCCTGAGAGACCTCACTGCCCCTCACCAGGCCTCGGCTTCCCCACGGTGCTTGGCGGGAGGGGGGGCACCACGGTCCTGGCCCGTGGGACCCCGGTGATGGCGCTGCAGGGAGGACGCTGTGGACCCCGCCGGGGCTGCCTCAACCGGACGCTCCCTGCCACTGGAAGCTCTTCTTAGGGGGGCCAAAGGGAGCCTCGACGCCGGCCCAAGCCCAGCTCAACCCAGCCCTGGCTCCTGCAGACCCGGATCCCGTTCCCCATCGCACCCCAAAACGCCGCGGTGACACCGGGCAGTGCCTCCGCTCCCCCTCCAGCGGCCGCAGCCCCGCAGGCAGCCCCCGGTGCCGTGACGGGCTCCCCCCCCCCCCCGCAACGGGCGCTCCACGGAGGCCTCGGCCCCGCCGCCGGTCCCGCTCCCGGTCCCGGCCCCGCGCCCCCGTCTCGCCCGCGGCGCCGTTACCTGGCGGGAGCCGCCGGTCGTGGGGGGCGGCCGGGCCGGGCCGCGCTCCCCTCACTCCATGGCGGCGGCGGGCGCGGCCGGGCCGGGTCCCGCGGCTGCCCCGCTCCGGCGGAAAGCGCCGAGCACCAGGAAGAGGGAGGAGACGCGCGGGCGGCGGGAGCGTGCGAGGGGGGGCACCGGCAATGGAACGGCCCCGACACCGGCACCCGCGGCCACTGCAGAGACCTGCCCGAGCCCCGCGCCCGCCCGGTGCCACCGCCGCCTCCCCCGCCCCGCATCTGCCCCGTTTCTGGTACCCACGCAACCCCGCTCCCGCATCCGGTCCCTGTGCCCCCTCCTGTGCCGGCCCGAGGATGGGAACGGGGTCCCTGCACGGGGATACCCACGTTGGGACCGGACGGGCCCATTGCCCACCGCGGGGTGCTCGTGGGGCTGCTCCGACACCCCTCGCCGGAGCGGAGGGGGCAGCACCGCGTAGGGCCACGGCGGGGCCGCCAGAGAGCGCTGCCGCACCGCCGGTGCCACCGGGGCGGGAGCTGCCGGTGCCGGGGCAGGGCCGCCGCCGGACCCCCAAGGTCCGAAGCCCTGGGGTCGCTTCCCCGCGTTGTCCCCATCGCTCTTCACGCCGCGGCGCTGGTGCCCCCTCGGTGCTCGTGGCCGTTACGGGCACCAGACGTGGAGCCGTATCCACTGCCCCCCCTTCGCACCGAGTGCTGACCCCCACCATCCAGTCCCGGGTGTCCTGGGGGGGGGGGGGGGGGGGGGTGGCGGTCGGGGTCCCCCTCCCCACATCCCGGCTCGGGGCAGCATCCTGCGGGGAAGGGGGGGCTCTGGCCGGGGGCCACTCGAGGGAGGAATCCGGTCGTCTCCACTCGGCGGGGCTTGCGCAACCTCCGGGGGGCCCCGTGCGGGGACGGGACCGAGCAGCCCTTCGGCTCCCCCCCCTCCTCCGCCGCCGCCCCCGGGACATCCCCCCCCCCCCCCCCAGCCCTTTTGCAGGGGAGGCTTCCCAGAACATCTGGATCTTCCTCCCAAACATCTGGTGCAGCCGCTTCTGCCAGCGCTGCTGCCTCACCGGGGTGGGGTGGGGCGGGCGAGTGACGTCATTGTTTTAACAAGTGACATCACTCGGGGGGGGGGGGGGCTGGTACAGATTGCAACACCCCCCCCCCCTTCAGCATCCGGCCTCAGCCCCGTGCAGGCGGGATGCTGTGACAGATGAATGATGTCACGGCTCCGGCTCTGACGTCACGGCTCCGGCTCTGACATCATACCCGTGGTGATGAGGGGGTCTCTGGGGTGACAAAACGGAGCCGGCCCACGGGGACCCACCGAGGGGAAGGGATGTGTGTGGGGGGGCTCGCACGGACGACCCCGTGCACAGGGTCCCCCGGGGCTGCCCGGTGGGCGCGGGGGAAGCGGGGCCGAGGCTCCCCCGTCGCGGGCACCGCTTGTTCTCCGTCCTGTGCTTGCTCCGCAGCGGCGCCTCCGCCCCGAACTCTCCGGGCCCGGGCACCACGCGTGGGTACCGCAGCGGCAGCTCCCGCCCGCACCGCACCGCGCTTGTACCGAGCCCGCACCGGGCCGTGCTCCTGCCCGCACCGGGGGGGGGGGGGACACGGACGGACGGGGGGTGACGACGACGACGACGACGACACAGTCCCGGTCCCCGTTACGCATGCGCACCGCCGCGTAGGACCCCCCTCACTCTTCCCCCCCCCGCCTCCCGCCCCTGTTTCCCCTCCGCGCTCCCCAACGGGAGCGCGCACGGCGGTGGCGGCGCGCGCACGGTGACGTCAGGCGGGAGCGGCGGCGGCGCGCGCTCTCCATCCATCCATCCATCCATCCATCCCTCCCCTCCGCACCCCCCCCTTTCCCTTTCCCTCCCCTCGCCCCCCCCCCTCCTCCTCCTCCTCCTCCGCCGCCGCCGCCGCCGCCGCCCAGCCCGGAGGGTCCGGAGGGTGCCGAGGTTCCCCCCGCCCCGTCCCATCCCATCCCGGCCCGCCCCGTCCCGTCCCGTCCCTCCCCCGCCCGCCCCCGCCCCGCGCCCCCTCCCTCCGCGGATGTCGGTGCGCGGGCCCGGGACGCGCCGCCCCGCGGGCAGCACGGCGTGAGGAGCCGCCGAGCCGCCGCCGAGCCGCCGGCAATGGGGCCGCTGCTGCCCCTCGCCGGGTGCCTGCTGGCCCTGCTGGCCGCGCCCGCCGCCCGCGCCCTCGAAGGTGAGTGCGGGCCCGGGCCCCGCGCCGGGGAGCGGGGCTCCTGGTGGTTGGAGACGGGGGGGGGGGGACGCGCACACACACGGACGCGGACCCGGAGCGCCGCAGCTGCGCGGCCCCGCGGCCGCTGTCGGGGGCGCGGGGCCGGGAGCCGGCGGGGCCGCGGCGCTCGGGTCGGGGGGCGCCGCCGTGACAAAGCAGAGCGGGCGCTGCACGGCCCCCGCTGAGGGCACCGGGCGGGGGGGGGCACCGGGACGGGCCGCCCTTCCCCGCGCCCCCCCAGGCCCCCTCCGGCCGCTCCCACCCGTTCCGGGGGGTTCCACCCGCCCGACGCCCCCTTTTCGTGGGGAACCCAAAGTTTCCCCCCCCCTCCGTCCACGCAGGAAAGTTGGAACTCGGCGTCCCCTTAACGCGGGGGTCCCCTTAACGCGGGGCTCCCCCCCAGCTCCCCGGGGCAGCCTGGCCTCGCCCCACGCTCCTTGCATAACTGGGGCCGCTTCTGCCGCAGCCGGGGCTGCGGGGCTCGGCCGTGGCCAGCGCGGTGGCACTGGGATAAATGTTTACCCAGCGCTGGGGCTGTCCCCCCCGTCCGTCGGCCCGGGCCGGCCCCCCGCCAGCCGCTTTCTTTCCAGGCTGCGCACGTCTCGCGTTCCCGGCGCTTATTGATCTATTCAGTAAATACTTGGAGGAGCTCGTCAGCTCCGTGGCCGAGGGTTCGGAGCGGATGAGGGGCCGCTCTTGGCAGCCGGAGCGCGTTTGGGAGCTGGCAGCCGAACGCGCCGGGAACCGGCCATGGAGAAGTTCCTGCGACGCCTCAAGCCACGGGGCTGGAGCCCGCTTTTCCCTTCCAAAGCAGAGGGATGGGGGCTCTGAGCTGGCACTTTCCGCTTATGGCTTCCCTCAGGGTGGCCCTGGCAGGGGACTGGAGCAGTTGGTTGGTGTGAGGGTTATTTTGGGGGGGGGGGGACGGGTTTTCTGCGCCCTTTCTTCGCCCACCTTGGAGTGAAGCTGCTGGTGTTTGGTACGGTGGCAGCGTTTGACCTGTGCCCAGGTCAGCGGGATGGAGGAAGAGGAGGAGGAGGCTTGGGTGAATGCCACATCCCTTCCCCACATTACTGTCTGGGGCTGCGGGAGGCTGGAGCCTGCGGTTTCCATCCCTCCTCGCCCCACTGGAGGTCCGGGTGCTTCACTGGTGCCCCTTGCAGGGAGCAGAGGTTGATTGACCCCATGGGGATGGGGATGGTGAAGCGCTGAGCTGCTGCTGCCCTGCTCCCAGCCCTCTCCCCAGGATCCCCATGGCCATAGGCCTCATCCTCACTGGATGGTGGCTGGGAGCTGCCGGCAGATTCCCAAGTCCATGGGGGCGGGAGGGACGGGCATCGCTCGTTGCATAAGCTGCGTTGCCTTTGGAAACAGGCTGCGGAAGGATGATGTGCGGGAAGGAAGTTCCTCTGGCCCCTTCTCCACCCCAGGAGCTGGAGTGGGGTGAAACCCAATGCAGAGCCACCCCTCCCTCCCAGCGCCAGGGGGGTGGCATTGGGGGCGAGGTGCTGTTCGCTCCGTGGGGCAGCCCAGCAGGGTGAGGGCTCCTTGGAGAGCTGGGGATGGAGCTGCAGGAGGCTGCAGATGGGCTCTTGAAGCTGGCAGGGGTACAGAGGGTGGCACCTTGGCTCCAGTGGTCCTGGCTGGGCTCTGATCTCCTGCTTCAGGCCAGGGGCAAGCTGGGAGCTGTGATGGAGCCGGTGCTGCCCCGATGCTGCTGGCAGTGGGGTGCAGAGTCCCCATCCTTGCCTAGAGACAAACACTGCCCCTGTTTGCTGCTCTGGACCTGTTCAGTTGATCCTGGCTTTGGCTACAGGAGGCAAAGTCCAGCCTGGGGGATAGGGGAGAATCTGTTCCAGTGGGACAAAGGGCACGGCTCCTGTCTACCAGAGCTATGGTGCTGCTTTCCAGTGGCACGGAGCTGCCCCACGCAGCCATGGGGCCGCGGGTGAGGGCAGGCAGGGCTTGCCCCACTCCTGGCTTGGCAGTACCTGTGGTCAAGGGCTGCGGTGCTTCGGTGCAGCACTTCCAGTGCAATGGTGGGGACAGGAGGGTCCCCACTGGCCCCTTGTGGAGCATCCTGGGGCTCGCAGGAGCCTGCCCCTGCATGGGAGATGCTGTGCTGTGGATGCTGCTCCTGCCCCGTGGTGTGTGCTGATGGATGGGGCAGTGCTGGAGCATCCTTGGCAGCGGTGCCGGTTTTGGGGTGAAACCGAGGCGTTGCTTTCTGCCTTCCTGCTGCTTCCAAAGCCGTGGTGGGTGGTGTGGAGGTGGGAGCAGCTGTGGCACACGGCCCCCTTGTCTTGTGGTGTCTCCTCATGTCCTCTCCATGCGGTTCCATGTGCTCCTCAGGAGCGGGGGCTGCTGAAGCCCTCCAGCTCGTGATGCTGCTTCTCTGGTGTTGAGGAGCCACAGGGCTGATGTGGAGCAAAACCCACCCTGGTCCTCCCTGATCCTGGCTCCCAGGAGCCTCTTCCAAAGGATCTGATTCCGGTTCCTCCTCACCATGAGCCTGTGTGAGATGCCCGGTGCCGGTTACCTGCCTGCTGGACCGGCTCCGTTCTGCTGCACGCAGCGTTCCCATCTCCTTGCAGGAGAGGAAAAGCAGGAACAAGTGAAGGGAAAAGCTGTGTAACCCAACTGCGAGGTGGGGACCCCAGGAACAGCCTCGTGTCAGCTTCGAGGTGGGAGGGAAAACCCCATCCTCTCTCTGTCATGGGCAGGTTGAGCTCAGCCCCTCTTCTTCCCCATCTGGGATGCTGTGGGGGGCACCCGGCTGCAGCAGAGTCCTGGTTACCTCCTGGTGTTTGCTGTGGGCGTTATCCTCCACTGGGGCGGGTGGCTGAGGATGGGGCAGGGTGAGGAGCCCTTTGCCCTCACCAGGAGCATCACTGCCATTCCTAGAGGGATGCAGGGCTCCGTGCCGGCTTTCTGCTGCGTGCTCCCGCTGTTCCCTGCCCCAGACGCCTTCCCACAGGGATGGCTGCCCACAGTGGGGGAGTTTTGCTGCCCTGTACAGGAGGCAGGGGCAGCTGAGCCCAAAATCGCCGTGGTTTTGGCTCTGCCTTTGGGATGCTGTGCTCCCTATGGGGGGGGGGCCATTCAGCAGGGGCCTGGGTGCTGCTCAGCCCCTCCAAGCGGTGCAGGGAGCACGTGCCTCTGCAAGAGCCCTTTGGCCTGGGAGGGAGCGCATGGAGGGGGGGTTCTGAGGCCGCAGGACAGCGTGGGGTGTGCGGTCAGGGCTGAGCCACAGGCTGGGCCGGGCTGTGCCGCGCTCCTGCTGACTCAGCACCATCAGCGCGCGGGTGGGATTGGGGCCGGAGGTTCCTCTTCCAGGCCCTGCCACGGTTTCAGTTCCCAGATGCACAGCGAGCTCCTTCCTCGTGCCAGCCCCACACATCGACCCCTTGCTCCGTGCACCCTGGCACGGCCCCAGCTGACCCACGGCCGCCTCTCCCGGTCAGTGCGGCGGCTCCATCCTCAAGGCTTGTCGAGGGGATGCCTTTCCCTCCCCGTTGCGAGCCAGACTCAAGCTATTTACAGACCAGGATTTGCTGTTGACGTCCCCGTCCTTTCCATTCGACGTCCCTTGGCCGGCAGCAAACGCTCTCCGTGTTTTCTCGTTTGGCTCCAGCTCCTTGTTTGCTTCACTCTCTGCTTCTTATTTTAAGGAGGAAAAGTACTGGGTGGGCCGCGAGGACTGGTTTGCTGGTTGTTATTCTGTTGTGTGAGGTTGCTTTCCCCAACGCGCTCCAGCCATTTCTGAGGCTAAATATAGACTCCCCATGTCCTTTCTTAGCCAGGGGAACGGAGCAGGCTGGAGCTGCAGTCATGCAGATGCTCTGCAGGATCCCAGACGGTCCCAGCACTGCGGGGAGCAAAAGGGCTTGTGGGGTTGGCAACTGGGATGTTGGATAATGACCCTGCAGGCAGCTCCTCCGGTGGGACCCTGCTCACGGTGCCACCGAAGGGGAGGGATGGGAAGAGCAGCCTCGGCTCACCTGCGGTGTCCAAAGCGTGTGGCCTGAGGCATCGGTGGGAACTGCCGATGCTTTGGGGGGGGGTCTGATTGAGTTGGAAGTTGCATCTTCAATGGAACTCTTGCAAGATGCTCTTTCTCCAAAGGACACCGTGGCGCTGACCCTCGCGTCCTGGTGAGCTGCTGATGGGAAGGTGACCACGAGCGTGGTTTGCTTGGTAACTAATGGGGGCGAGGGGGGTCCACTGCTGCTTTAGGCTTGGCGCTGGTGTCCATCCCTTGGCCACCGTAGCCGAGGAGGAGGATTTGAGCCTGGCGCCGGCGCCGCTGCTCCCCTGCCGTGGCCTTGCTGGGGGTGCCTGGGTTTTGTGTTTGCTGCCGGGCAAATGGGTTGGGGGAATCTGCTTTGGAACGCATCAGCCTCCTCCATTTACTTCGTACGGTGCAGCTCTTTGTTCTGCAGCCGGCCCTGCATTCACGCAGCGGCTCTTTGTAGCTGATGGAGAGCCGAGCGTCTCCCTGCGCCGGTGCCCTGCGATGCTGCATGGGGTTCTGTGGGGGCTGAGTCCCTGCCGGGGTCCCCCTTGCTCTGCCTCTTGGTGCTGCAGCGGCACAAAGCGCCGGCATCCTGGGGATGCGCCCTTCTGTTGGTGCTGTGCTTGGAATTTGAATGGCGGGGCCTAAAGGGATCATCGAATCATAGCGTGAACCAGGTTGGAAAAGACCTTTGAGATCAGCGTTAATGCAGATGCTCGAGCCGTGACCGTCCCCTGCCCCTCTGTGCTTTACAGGCACCACACTGGCTTGCTAATAGTGGGGGTCCAGCGTGTGCCTTGTGTTCCCCATCCCCAGCTGCCAACATTGATGCTCTTCATCCATCCCTGTCCGGTTTGTGGCTGGGAAAGCAGCTCCAGCTGATGATGCGCAACACAGGAGGGGCTGCAGCATCCCCAGGTGCGGTGCTTGAGGTGGTCCCATCCTCCCTGGGGTGCTGGACCCCATCCCTGTGTGCAGCCCAGTGTGGGGAGAGGAGCTGGGAGAAGGCTGGGAAGGGTTTGGTCCCAGTGCGTGTCCCGGTGCCTTTGTATTGTTTGGAAAAGGAAGCACTTGGGTTTAATACTTCCCGCTCCGGCGGCCGGGGCGGATGCTGTGGGGCACGGGGGCAATCACTGCGGGGTCACTTGGCCTTTGCCTTTGCCACTTGGTGCTTCCCACCTCACTTCCGATGACGGAAACGTTCTCCCCCTGCCCTAAAAGTCAGCTGAAACAGCCACACCGTGGCACCCATCCCCTGTCCCCTGCCTGCTCCTGGCAGGGCCCTTGGCCCCGAGCCGGGGCAGCATCCCTGGGTCGGTGCCTCGCTTCCTGCCGCAGCCCCCGGCCCTTCCAGATGGGTTCACTCAGCGTCTCCTCTTGCGGCCTGGAGCGTGTTTTCCCTGCGGAAGAGTGGATTTGGAGCCCAGCGTTGTGCTTACTCACCAGCTTGCTCTTCTCCTCCGCAGCCGCTCCAATGCCATCGTCCCTCAAAACCCACCCAGGCCATATGTATCTCTATAACTATATATCATTATATATCTATATGTATCTGTATGTAAAATCTTAAAGCTTCTTCTTCTGCACCTTGCAGAAGGTCAAACCAGCCAAACCAGGATCCTTGACCCACAGGAACCACCTTAGAGCATCCAGGCTGCTGCAGGCGAGCGCTTCATCACTGATGGAGACGCCGAGGGGTAGGGTAGCATCTGGGATGCAGCATCTGCACAGACACATCCATACGGGTTCCTCTGTAAGCATCTGTACCCCTTAGATGGGACATTTTGCCATGCCATGGCAGGGATGGTCAGGTTTGCTTCTGGGGACCAGGATGGGAGCTGGTGGTGGCCAGAAGCCCTGTGTGGACCGCAGCACTGTTTTGTCATGGGGAGACCTTTGAAGCAGCAGGAGATGGTGGTGGCTCCGTGTCCTCCCCAGCACTGGGGGATGCTCCCCACGGAGGTGGCTGGAGATGGAGCTGCATCTCCACATCCTCATCACCCCTCTGAAGCTGCGTTCACACGTGCAGGTGGACCAGAATCCAGAGCATCTCTCTGCGCTGCTTGGGAATAAGAGTCCCTTTATGCCGGAATAATTAGTGTACTCAGAGCATGCTAATTATTCTGGGATGAAAGTGACTTTTATTCCGGCAGAGTGTCCTCTCAAAGGGCCCTTTCTGCCCGCTCCCGGGGCCACAATAGCTGCTCTGCTCCGTTTCCCCATCTCAGACAAAGTCCTTATTTGCGAGGCCAGCGAAATTGAGTTGACTGATGAATTAAGGCCAATGGGTTTGGCCTGGCTCCAGCCCTTTGAAAGCCTTGGCGAGCTGCTGCCCGGCCCGGGCAGGGGGAAGCACCAGCACCCTCCTGCCCCCAGCAAAGCCCCAGAGGCTGCGTGGAGCCCTGGGCTGCTCTGCTGAGCTCCAGCAGCAGCGTTCTGCCCCTTGATTTCAGCTGCCCAGATGAAATGCCTATTAATCTATAATGTGCAATTGCTTTATTGCACCATGCAGGCAGGTCTCTGCAGGAAGCGTTATCAGCTTTAGCCACAAGCCATAAATAACTGCCTCCAGTGCAGAACACTCTCGTCTGTTTGGGTTCCCAACTGCCCAGGGTAGAAACATCCCACTCAGCATCCCTACAATAAACCAAGGGAATAAAGCAGGTAGAGGGGAACCCGTGTCCCCCCCCCCCCCTCCGGTTTGGATCAGCCCTGATGGGGTGACTGAGTGGGGATGGAACCGGAGCATCCCCTTGGCTTGGGTGGCTGCTGGCCAGGGCGGCTGCAGCCCATCCAAAGCCCCTTTCTCTTGGCTGCAAACGCCTTTTTCTTCCCTTTTCTTTTATCCCCTCCTTTTTCATTTAAATTGCAGATAAGCTGCAAAAAAAAAAAAGAGAAAGGAAGCAAACGGGCACGGATCTGCCTCCAAACACCCTCCAGTGCGTGGCTGGAGCCGGCCCCTTCTGCCCTCCCTCCCCTCCCTCCCTCCCTCCCCAGCACGTTGTGTGTTACCAAGCTCTGTTACTGGATTCGTTTCATCTGGTTCCATCTCCTGCCATTTTCCAGCTCATTCTTCCATGGACCCCTCTGTGGGGCTGGAGCAGGAGGGGGATGAGGGGGATTCTGAATTTGGTTTAAGATGCAAATGATTTCTCTCTTCCCCCCCCTCCCTTGTTTTTAATGCATCTCATCTGGGGATCAGGAGGGAAGGGGATGGGGGGGGAATTCCTCCTCCCATCGCATCCACATTTCCTGATCCATGCTCCCATTTCCATCGTCTTCCCCCCTGGATCTGTTTGGAGTCAGGTGCTGGCGGGGCTGTGGGATGAAAGCAGCCCTTGGGAGCCACAATGTGATGTTATTCCCCTTCCTCCTGGATGCTCCTGGGGCAGCCTCCATCTTCCATCTGCCCTTAGGGGCAATGTTCTCCCATCCATCGTCCTTCATCTCCCCCCCCCCCCCCCTTCCCTCTTTTGTCTGAGTTTGGGAAGCAGCAATGGCAGATCCTGCAGTCAGGAGAAATCACGGAATGGTTTGGGATGAAGGGACCTTAAAGCCCATCCAGTTCCCATCCCCTGCCACAGGCAGGGACACCATCCACTAGGGCAGCTTTGCTCCAAGCCCCATCCAACCTGAGCGCTGCCAGGGATGGGGCAGCTTCTCCATTCAACCCATTCCAGTGTCCCAGCATCCTCACAGGGAAGAACTTGTGCCTAGCATCATCAGCAAAGGAGCCGCGTTCTCCAGCCGGAGCCTTGCCGAGGGTCAGCGCTGTGCTGCCGCTGGAATGCTGCTCTTCCTCCCCAAATTGGCTCCTTTTTGTGTTTATGAAGGTTGATCCCGCAGGATTTCGATGCAGTAGGAGAAGAACTGAAAGGAAAAGGGGGGGGGGGGGAATGCATTTGAAAGTCAATATTTACTTAGCAATTGGACGGGCCCCTCCGCGCATACCTGCGGCTTCTCTGTCGGGAATGGCCGGGAGCGCACAGCAGCGTCATTGGTGGAAGCGGCGCTGGGATGGAGCCGTGGATCTGGTTTGAATCTGCCCGTTGGAAGGGGCCGGGTGGAGGAATTGCAAAAATGCATCTGCACTGTTCGGAGATCCTGGCTGGAAGCGCAGAACGGAGCGAGGCAACCTTCCGCTCGCCTTTCCCATTGGAAAAATGGGCCTTGGGCTTTGGGGTTGATTGGTTGGAGTGTTTCTGTTACCCTGTCTTGAAGCCAGAGCTGGAATCCTGCAGGGATTTGGGCTTTTAGCATCGGCCTCATGGCTTCTGCACCAAGCCCCTGGAGCAGGGAAGAGCCGAGGGCTGCGAGTGCCTCCTGCTTTATCCTTTCCTGGAGAAACTCCGGGAAATCGGGAGTGAAAAGCATGGAAAAGGAGCCAATGGTGGGGTTTATCCCTGCCATTCAAGGCCCAAGGATGGGTGATGCGGGGGAGAAGGATGAAAGGGTGACTCTGAGCTTCGTGTTTGGTTCATTGGGTGCTACAGCACCGACCAAGTGATGTCTTGAGGGCTGAGTCCATAGGGAGGGACAGTGAAGAGGGTGTGATGTTCAGCTGGCTGGTGGGGTCATTTCCCTGGAGAAAGGCCAGAAATCAGCCCAAAGCTGCCCACATGGGAGCAGATGAGATCAGACCATAGCGGTGCTGGGAGCTGCGTGCTGCTTGGTGATGCTGCGGGTACCAGTCCGGATCCATCGCACCGGGTGGGATGTGGGATGGTGGCTCCCGGCTCTGGGTGCAGGGCGCAGGAGGTGTGTGCTTTGGATGGGGTGTGGGAGCATGGAAAGGAGCGGGAAGCAGGGAACGGAGACCTGGGAGGAATGTGGAGTGGATTTATTTTGCTCCCTCTCGTGCTTTCGTCCTTCCCCCCCCACCATTGCTCCAGAACATCTGGTTTGCAAATCACCCTCATTCCAGCCCCTATTTATGGCCAGGCTGTTTCCTTTGCTGGCCACCTCCTCCTGCAGAGGGGAGGAGGAGCTGGGCTGAAGAGGAACGGCCGGGGAAGGAGCTGCTTCGTGCTCGGGGCCTTTGCTTCCAGTTCATCGAGGTTTCCGTGCCGTCCCGAAGGGAGCTTCGAGGTGGAGACCCCGCTCAGCAGCTGCTGAAATGGGGTTGTTCCGCTCTTGCTTTGGGCACGGTGCAATGGGTTCTGTTGTGTTGAGCACCCTTTTTTCCCCATCCCTCCGCCCGTGGCTGGCGGGATGCTCGGTCCCCATCCTGCGGGATGAAGAAGGAAGGATCCCCTTTCTTGGACCCAAATAGCCATTTTTTAAGGATGGTTTTCCCCCTTCTTCCCCCTTTGAATGACTTTTAAGCAGGGATCTCTGCTCTGGCTGCCATCGAGGGACGTGTGATGGCTCCTGCAGCTGCCGCGGCCCCGCTCTGAGCTGGCCATTGTGCGCTGCATGAAGGCACCTTTATTCTCCGCTCCGTGCTCCGCTGCCGCTGCTGCTGGTGCCCGGCTTTGGGAAGCAGATTTGGCTCCGTGTGAGGGATGCATTAAGGAGGCACCTTCTCCGATTGCCCACCTGGCCCCCAGGCCATCCCCACGCTTACCCTGGGGCCATTTAACGCGCTTGGGTACATGCTGTGCAAGGACGGAAAGCGCGCTGGGTTGCCGAGGAGCCAAGGGGATGCGATCTCCATCCTTCCCCGTGCACGCAGCCATGGCAGCAATGGGAAACCCAAGGCCTTGGCTGAGGCCCTTGTGGTGTTTGGGAATGGTGGAGGGGGTTTGAGCTGGGTTTGGGTTCGGCGGCGTTGCGGTGTCAGCCCGTCAGGAGCAGGGTATTGCCCTCCGGGGTGGTTTTCCCTAAGGAAAGCTGTGATGTGCGGCCTCACAGAGCTGCAGTGCTTGGAGAAGGTCCCACACTGCTCCTGTTGGGGGGGAGCAGCTGCCAGCACAGGAGAACCTGCTCTGCTCTGCTCTGCTCTGCTCCAAGGGCATCCATGGGGATGGGGCTGCTGCGCAAGGTGTAGGTGCTGGTACATAGGGGTTACCATGACCCGGCTTCGGTGTGTGCTTGAGCCCAGAACCCCCCCGAGCACCCTGGGGAGACCTTAGGGCAGCTCTCAGGGCCTAAAGGGGCTACAAGAAACCTGGAGAGGGGCTTTGGACAAGGGATGTAGGACAGGGCAAGGGGGAATGGCTTTAACCTGCCAGAGGGACCAATCTTCCCTGCTTGTGAGCATCTCTGCTCCAGGACTGGTGTCTCCAGTGCAAGACAAGATCCTGGTTGTGGTTTCACCTCCCCAGCAGGCTGGGGACCACTTGCCCTCTTCCTATGGGTCTGCCCTCTCCCTTTGGGGGGCAGGAGGTGCTGAGAGGCTGGGGACTGAGCTCATTGCGGGGCAGACGATGGATGCCGCTGGTTCCTGCCTGCGGTCGGTGGTGCGCTTGCGGCTGCCGTGGGTCACTCTGGGGCTGCTGCAGACCTGGGAGGATGAAGGGGGGGCAGGAAACCCACAGCGGGGCTGGTTCTTTGCTGTGGTTTCCTTAAGGAGCCTCGCGTTTGGTGCGCTTGTGGCTGGGAGATGGAGGCGGGAGATGAGCTCCTCCGGGAAGAGGAGGCGGCGGAGCCGAGCTGGTCCCCAGGCTCCTGCTGTGGGAGGATGGGGACAGGTTTGGTCTCCAAGTCATCCTAAAGAAGAGTTGTGGGGGGGGTGTTGGAGGCATCTGCTCCTAAGCGGGGCTGTTTCATCCATTTTGATAGGGCCAGTCTCCATCTTGCTGGCGCTGAGCTCCCTGTCGTGGTGTGGAGCCTTCCCCGCAAAGCAGCAGCTCCGGCGCTGCGGATGCTCGGGAGACAGAAGGGAAGCGAGGGCTGTGGGAGGTGGTACCCTTCAATCAAACCCAGGGACACCAAACAAAGCCCTCGGGCAGGGCTGAGCAAGAGTCGGTGTTGTTCCACGGGGTGGAGGGGGGAGAGCATCCTCCCACCCTTTAGGAGCTGGGATTTGTTGTGGGGACCGGGCTTTACCCATCCTCAGCAGCATCCCTATTGCAGACAGGACAGAAGCTGCCCAGACCTGGCTGCAGCATTTCCTTCCCGTGGCAGGAGCTGGAGAGGGATCGTGGCACCTTCTCTGCCTGTCGGGAAGCTGAGGGTCGTGGAATGCTGCAGAGAGGCCCATGCAGAGCCCCTCTTTCCGTATGGATCCTCGGCGCAGGGAGTTTAGCAGGAGACAGGGATGGCACAAGATAACTGCTTAGGGAATTGTGTGTGTTTGCCTTTGCTTTACACAAACCTCCATGGTTGCTTTCTGTTGGCTTTCCAAGGATTCCTGCCTTTCCTGCCCTCGTTGCGGCTCCCTTGAGGTACCACTTCTGTCAATGGGATGCGGGCACTGGGACTCTTCCCAGCCCTGCTCCCATCCGCAGGGATCAGGCCTGTTTTGCTCCCTGTGCTTTAGGTTTTCCTGCTGGTTTCTGCTCTGGCTTTGGTGTATTCCTGCATGTGGCAGGACCACGGTGCCGGGGTCACCATCCCTCCCTTGGCAGCACCATTCCAGCCACAGTGCTCACGTGTCCATGCGTGTTAAGGATGGATGAAACCCCCATCCCGCTGCTGGTGCCCTTTGCATCCTTTAAAAATGGGACTTTTTAATTTGCTCTCATTTAGGTTTTCTGATGCTTTCCCCCTTTTTTTTCCCTGCCTAGCATAGAAAACAGCCCTCCCTTGGCTCCCGGGAGCTAATTCATCCCAGTTAAATGAGCTTTAAAATCGGGTAGCGCATCGTGGACCCCCGGTTCCTGTTTTCTCGCAGTGTAATTAATGCTCCGCTTTCAATTCTCTCCTTTCCTTAGGGGCAAGCTTGATGGAGCTGATGCCAGGCTCCAGCTTTTGCTGAGCCGTTAGGAAGGACTCAACCCAAAAGCCATCTTTAGCCTTTAATTTCGATGTTCGTGGGGTTTTTTCTTTTCTAAACAACTTGTCCTTGGGAAGGAACTGATCTTCTCTCTTCTCGTTCTTTCTTTCCTCATCCAGCACCGAAGACATGTAGCCCTAAACAGTTTGCATGCAAAGATCAGATAACGTGCATATCTAAGGGCTGGCGCTGTGACGGGGAAAAGGATTGTCCGGATGGCTCGGATGAATCACCCGATATATGTATGTATGCCTTTCCTTTCCTCATCGTGTTCCTTTGGGTTTGCTTCACCCATCCCCTCGTTGCACGCTTCTTCCAGGCGGCATCAACCGCTCTACCTCCGCTCCTGCTTCTCCCCTTGCTGGGGGTGGGTACCACTCATCCATCTCTCTGTCCTCCCTTTATCTTTGTGGGGCTGTGATCCGTCATCACAGGACAGCCTCCTGGGAGTGGGGTAGCGCTGGGTTATTGGGGGTGGATCCATCCCAACTGACGGACATGAGGAAGGTGGAGGACGGGGCAGCGGCTGCATCCCTTCCTCAAGCCTCCGGTGATGGAGGAGAAGGAGGGAAATCTATTGGAGTCCTGGGCAAAGCCACACTGCGGTCCCTGGATGTGTTTGGATGAGGATGCTCTGTTGGCTTTACCATTGGATGCTCTGCTGCAGCGGCCCCAGGGATGCTCCCACCTCCGACGGGGCGGTCGGGTCTCCCTGGAAGCAAATGGGGAACAGGGCTGGGTTGGATGGGGTGCAAGAGATGTTTGGGGGGGGGACGAGTTCTGCATGGGGGCTCTGCTCTGGCTGGAGCAAGGCCGTGGAGGAGGGAAGGAGTGCTGCCCTTGTTGCCTTGTTTTACTGCATCAGGGTTTGTGCCTCTCGTCCTCCCCGACTCCTGCTTCCCGCTGTACTTGCCATTAAGGTCTCCTCTAAAGCAGTTTCTGGTTCAGCACTGAGGTTATTTATTTCTTGAGGCAAAATGATGCAACCGTCCCCTCCGTGGGAGGGATGAGGGGGCTGGGATGGGCTGTTTGGCTCCAGTCAATCTGCAGCCCTGGAAAATTACTGCGAGAGGACTCAGAGGCCTTCCTTGGCTGGAAGAAACCCGTCCTGATTGACGCATGGCGTGCCTGTGCAGCCATCCATACGGACAGGTGAATGGGGAACGGAGCCCTCGGATGCTTTTCCCTCTTCCCCTTCTTCCTGTTTCTTCTTTCCCTTTCCCCCTTCTTTCTCCCTCTTCCTCTGTGAAGGCAGAGCCCCCTTTGTGGATGGGGCAGGCAGAGCAAGGCCTTGACCTGCCCTCAGTTCCTACTGGGGAGCACCAAGAGGGAGCCCCAAGGATGCTGTGCCCCGCGGGGCTGTCCCCATTGGCACCCCGGCAATGGTGCTCATGAAGCCGGGTGCCTTTCCCATGGCCGGGCTGTGAATGGAGGCTGCTGCCTGCCTGCTCCTGCCCTGACCTGTCAGCACAGGCAGGGCACGGAGCCCGCTATCTCCGGCCTTGCCAGGCGAGCTGTTCTCACGCCACCTTGGCACCGGGGCTCCCAGCAGGCTCTCATCCCCCTTATCTCTTTGGCAGGGAGAGAATGACTTTGATTGCTTGCGTTTAATCTGCTTCCGAAGCTCTCGCCCCGCTGCTTGGCGCAGCCCTTTGCGCCCTGGCAGCGCTGTTGCCATCGCAGTGATGTGCTCGTGTCAGAGGCTCCCGAAACACCGTCTCTTACGTGCGAGGTTTTCCTCCCTGGGGAACCCTTTGAAGGGTTTGCTGGCCTTGCTCGCGTGTTCACTGAGCATAGGAAGAGCTCCCTTCCCCAGCTGGTGCTTGTGGCTCACACCCGGTTCTTGCCCGGTCGATGGGAGCTTTCCTAGAGGGAAAACTACCTTGGACAAGAGGCTCCATCCTGCTGAAGATCAAAGATGCGGGGCTCTCAGAAATGGCCTTGGGCCGGGTTGGCACCATTGGCTTGGATGTTGGTGAGGAGTCAGCATCCCCCCGTTCATCCTGAGGTTAAGAGCATCTCCCATCCCTGGTCCCACCGCCCCAAGCCTGCAGCTCTCAATGGCTGCTTGGGTTCGGATGCATCTCCAGTGAGCCCATCGTCTGCCAAGCCTTTGCTTGCTTCCTCCTGTGACCCCAGTGGGACCGTCCCGTTCCCCACCACGCTCCCCTACATCGGTGTCTCTTTGGGCTGTTGCCAGATCAACTGCAGGCTGCATTTACAGGAGGAGGAATTGCTGCTTGTTCCCCCCTTTTTTCCTTCCCAGTGGTTTGGAGCGGTTGAAAATCCCCATCTAATCCAGCTCCTTGGGGTGTACCACAAGCTTGTCACATGTAATAAATTGGCTCATTTATTAGCGAGCCAACACAGTCAAAAGCAAACAAAGTGGCTTGCAGATTAATCTGGCCCTGCTTGTGATAAGTGGTTTGATCCAGGCCCTTTGCAGGGGAATAATGGACACGGCGGCTCAGTTCTGACTGATGGACTGTGCTCTTTAGTTCAGTGCCTTCGTTCTTTGGGCCCATTTATTGACAGCTCTTTAATTAACCCTGAATTTGCAATTTTTCCATGGAAAACAGAAGCTCTGAAGCAATAAAACCCACTCCTGGGAATCACCTATTGGGTGCCCTGCATTGGGGCTGGGAAGGAAGGAACCCGCATCCGCAGGGGTTGCAATGGAGAGCCCAGCTCTGGATCCGTTATCCTGGTGGAACCCATCGGCCCGCCTGGCTAACTGGGAACATCCTGGGGTGTGTTTGAGTGTGTTTGGGTGCTCACAGCAGCCTTTCCCCCTGGCTGCATTAAGGGTAAGGCACTTCAGGGTATCTCAGCAGTGGCAGCCCGAGCCCCCATTGGCAGGGCAGGGATCCTGCTGGGTAAGGATGCGCTGGCACACGGAGCGCTGGGCCGGACCCTGCGAGCTGGGTGTGATGGAAGGAGAGAGTTTAAGCTCTCCAAGGAGAGTTTAAGCTTATTTAGGGCAAACTCCACCGGCGGAGCCGTGGGTGAAGGTGATGCTGCTCTCCAGAGCTGCCTTAAAACGGACAAAGCACTCGGTATGTGAGGTGCCCTTCTCAGTGCTCCCCCTGCCAAGGACGGGGTGCCCCGTGGGGAGCTTAGAGAGCTATTTCTGCACTGCTGATGGGAGGGCAAGGCATAGAGAGCCACTGTGTCCCTGCTAAATGGGGCTTCAGGACTGAGCAGAAGCGTGCTGGGGGCTCCAGTGGGAGCTGTGTGCTCAAGCCTTGGGTTTGGGGTTCAGGGGGATGGAGAGAGCCTATGGAGGGGAGCCGGGCTTTGCAGGGCAGTCTGGTCCACGTCTTGTGCCGGTGATGCTGAGCCGGGGGCTCTCCATCAGCGCATCACCCTCAGCCTGAGAGCAGCGTTGGTGGAGCTCGTTCAGGATGTGCATGGGTTTGTGGTGTATTCTGTTGTTTGTCTCAATGCCGTGCTGCTTTTCAGAGCAGCTTAACACGAAAAGCCTTGCTCCCTTTGTGGTTTTTCCTAGCTAATAATGGAGATTAAGTCTGCCCACAGCCCTGGTGCTCAGCGGCCCCCCGCAAGCTGAGCTTAGCAATGAGTGTGTTGGCACCTGAGGCAGTGCCTATGGTGAGAGCTGGGGCTTAGGGCCCCCCAGGAGTGATGGGGGCTCAGAGCCAAGAGGCTGGGCTAAGGAGTCTGCTGAGCTCTGGGGTCACCTTCCTCCTGGGACCCCATCCCAGCTCCTTCCCAAGGGTGGGAATGCGTTCCCCAGAGGGGGGGTCCGGGGATGCTCTGGCTCTCCATCCCCTTTGCGCAATGCTGGGAAGCTGATGGAAAGGGAAAGTTCACTCCGGAGAGCAGCTTCCTGCCTGCTTTGAAAGGGAAATCCAATGCCTCTTAATGAGCTTCCTCCAGGGAGAGCTCGGGATGCAGGGACTTGAGCTTTTTCTGGTGGCCTTATCTGGAAGGAGCCTTGCTTGGTGGGTGCTGCTTGTGCGCTGGGGTGCAGGGATCCAAAGCAAGGAGGGTTGAACAGGGGGCTAGGGAGAGGAATCAGGGGATGCTCACACACCCCCTCCCTCACGGCTGCTGGGGTCTCCCTTTGGTGACCGTCCTGCCCCTTTGCTGCCTTCCAGGTCCTCAGAGCAAGGTGTCTCGGTGCCAGCCCAATGAGCACAACTGCCTGGGCACGGAGCTCTGCATCCACATGAGCAAGCTGTGCAACGGGCTCCACGACTGCTTCGACGGCTCCGATGAGGGGCCGCACTGTCGGGGTAGGTGTCTGCGGATGGGGATGATGGGCAGAGAGGGGCTGCCCCATGGAACACTGCCCTCACCTCTCCTTTCCCCATGGAACACTGCCCTCGCCTCTCCTTTCCCCATGGAACACTGCCCTCGTCCCTCCTTTCCCCATGGAATACTGCCCTCGTCCCTCCTTTCCCCATGGAATACTGCCCTCACCTCTCCTTTCCCCATGGAACACTGCCCTCGCCTCTCCTTTCCCCATGGAATACTGCCCTCACCCCTCCTTTCCCCATGGAACACTGCCCTCGTCCCTCCTTTCCCCATGGAATACTGCCCTCGTCCCTCCTTTCCCCATGGAATACTGCCCTCGTCCCTCCTTTCCCCATGGAACACTGCCCTTGCTCCTCCTTTCCCTATGGTCATGAGATCCCCAGTGGTACCCAGTTTGGAGCTGTATGGGGTGAGCCCCACACGGGCTGTGTTGAACGGCTTCACGCTGGTGCCACCGTGCTCTGTGCTCCCCTTGATCCCTCACTGCAGGGCTCAGGGCTGGCTGGTAGCAGATCCCAGATTAGCCAGAGCCATGTGCAAGTGGAATGCCCATCATTCCTGAGCCTGCAGGCCATTAAATAGCTCCATTGTCTCCTGGCTTTAGAAGCTCGCAGGGCTGGGGTTCTGCTTCAGATACCAGAGACCCCTCTGGTGCTGTTTCCTGGTTTCCAGGAGCTTTGTCCCCGCTCCTGGCCTGTCCCCACTTGCTAATCCTGCTGGAAAACCCTCCCTGAATCCCTGCTCCGCTCAGGAGCACGTGTCCCGAGCTGACCCCTGGAGCTGGGGCTCTGGGCAAGCCGCTTTCCCCCCTTCCCCTGCCTGGGGCTGGGGGCTCCTGCCCTGCCTGGCCTGAACCAGGTAAGGGACACCCTGCCCTAAGGGCTCCCTCCATCCCAGCTTGGGATGGAGCCTGGGGCGGCTGCAGCAGCTGTGCCCATGCTCGCAATTAACCTTTCACTCATCATTCTCATTACTTACATGGGGTGGGACCCACCACGGGACCGTTGCTGCCCACACGTTTGGGCACGCTGGGGACATCAGCGCTCACTGGTGCTTCTGTGGGATGCTGTGGTCCCCCCCCCTTACCCATTGGGGTAGAGCCGGTGCCACCCCAGGGAGGCATTTCCTTCCTCCTGCCTCCACCCCATGCCTGAGGGGATGAGCTGTCACCCCGCATCGTGCTCGGGCTGCTGGAGCATCCTGCCCTGCATCCCGCTCCCTTCCCTGCGGGGATGCAGATGTCAGGGTGCCCCCTTGCACAGGGGTGCAAATGGCATCGGAGCCTCAAACCTGCCCGTGGACCCCTTCGCTGCAGACCTGCTACTTCTGGAGGGGGGGTGTTGGGATGCTTGAGCTGAGAGATAAGGGTCTGAAATGAAGAGCTGGGCCTGCCAGAGCTGATAAACCTCATAAACAGCCCAGCTGGCCCCTGCCTGCCTGCTTAAGTGGTTCCACATGTGAGGGGCAGGGCTTTCCCAGCACCTCCCAGCCATCCCTGGCTGTGAAGGGGCAGCAGCTTTGGTTTGAGAGGCTGGTGGCTGTTTCCCTTCTGCTGGCGGGTTTGTGGAAGAGAAAGGATCAATCATGGGAGGGTTTGGGTTGGAAAGGACCTCAGGGTCGTGTGGGTCCAACCTAGAGGACCACACTAGACCATGATGCCCAAGGCTCTGCCCAACCTGGCCTTGAACACTGCCAGGGATGGAGCATTTACCACTTCTTTGGGCTACCTGTGGCACCCTCACAGGGAAGAACTTCTTTATGTCTTCCCCTGTTGCAGTTTAAACCCATCACCTCTCGTCCTATTGCTGCAGTCCCTGCTGAAGAGATGGTTTGGGCTGCTCAGACCCTGCTCTAATGCTGTACCCAGTACATCCCTCTGCTGAGGGGCTCGGTCCTTCCCTCCCCGCTGGGCAAGCAGGGGACAGCAGGGAGGCCGCCTCCATCCCTTCTGTCACCTCGGTGACATCCTCCCTTGCTCCCTTCCCTGTCTCCTCAGAGCAATTGGCCAACTGCACGGCGCTGGCGTGCCAGCACCACTGCGTGCCCACGCTGGGCGGCCCAGCCTGCTACTGCAACAACTCCTTCCAGCTGGCCGAGGACAGGAGGAGCTGCAAAGGTTGGTACAGGGCGGCGCTGCCATCGCCCCACCGCGGTGCCGGGCGGCCAAAGGGACCTGGGGCAGCCGCTGCCGGCAGCGATGGGGCTCTGCTTCCCGGCTGTTTGCGTGGGTGCAGGTCCTGAAAGCCTGCGTGGGGAATATTGAGAGAGAGGAAGGGAAAGGCTTTGCCTCTTTCGGCCCCGTTGCTGGGCTCTGTGTGTGCTCCCGGTGGCCGCACCTCAGAGAGGATGCTGGATAAGAGGGTCAGTGAGGAGCGGTGGGATCAGTGTGATGGCTGGAAGTGAGAGACTGCAGCGGCTCCGTCTCTTCCATTCATGGGAGCAGAGGTGAAAGGGGCCTTTATCAGCTCCTGCAATGCACCTCTGGGGGCAAGGCGCTCTTTCAGGGAGCAGAAGAAAGAGCAGCGGTTTCCAGGGCTTTGGAAGCTGAAGGTTAGAGGCTCCAGGCTGGGAATATCAGTGCAGATGTGGAGGGGAGGGAGACGGATAATTAGGCCTTGAAAAGGCGCAGCTATGGGGCAGGATTGACCTGCTGCTGATGCAGGCGATGTGAGGTGACCTTAGCCAGCTATTCCCTTGTGTTGGTCCCTTCAGCTTGGGCATCATAGCATCCCCTGCAGCTTTCCTTGGAGAAAAGGAGGAGCTTTTGTTCCTTCTTGCAGAGAGATCTTTGCTGGCCCAAATATCCCCCAAAATATCCCCCAAAATAAGGTTTTGCCTTATTTTCCAGACTTTGACGAATGCACTGTCTACGGGACCTGCAGCCAGACATGCACCAACGTGGAGGGCTCCTACACGTGCAGCTGTGTCGAGGGATACCTCCTGCAGCCTGATAACAGGTCCTGCAAAGCCAAGAATGGTGAGAGCCATGGCAGGAGGGGCAGATTGATGTGCACACCACAGCCTCCTGCCCTGGGGGTGCCCCTGCCTTTGCTTCTTCACTTGTGCTGCCCCCTCCTCGGGTTGCTCATCCCGCTCTTGCTCTGCCTGGAGCGGATCCATCGCTGCGGCCGCAGGCTCCGGGTGCTCTGCCATGACCACCCTTGTCCCCTCTTTTCCCTGCCAGAGCCTGTGGACCGCCCACCCGTGCTGCTCATCGCCAACTCCCAGAACATCCTGGCCACCTACTTGAGCGGAGCCCCTGTGCCCAACATCACCCCCACCAGCGCCAAGCAGACCACGGCCATGGACTTCAACTACGTGGAGGACACGGTGTGCTGGGTTCACGTGGGGGACAGCGCCTCCCAGACCATCCTCAAGTGCGCCAAGATCCCCAACCTGAAGGGCTTCGTGGAGGAGCGCTCCATCAACATCTCCCTGAGCCTACACCGTGAGTGCCTGCTCCCTTTAGCACCCCGACCCCATCAGGAGCATCCCCAAGCAAGAGGTGGATTTTGGTGGGAGGCCTCAGCACAACCGTGGCTTTGGGCTTTCCTTCTCCTTCGTCTTTGCCGTTTCAAGCAAGTTTTGTGGGTGCTTTGGGTGAGGGGAAGCAGGGTCCAAGCAGGACCAAAGCCCAAGCAGACCTTGGCTCCTGTCGTGAGTCAACGGCGTGATTGGAGCATGGTGGTTTCCTGCTGCTTGTGTCTCCCTGGCCGTAACGACTGTGGTTACAGCTCTGTCTCCTGCCTGGGCTTGCTGGTCCCGGTTCAGAGCTGGAACGGGAAGGAGATTCCTGGCACTCAGCCCTGTGCCCGCTCTCCCCTATGAGGGGTCCTAAGGGCTTCCCGGTGCCTTCCTTGTGTGCTCCTGCAGGTTGGTGGGGTTTGCACTGCGTCTCCATCAGGTTGTGCAGCCTTTGCCTTCCCTGGCATCATTTCCCCGTTGTCTTTTACCTCCTGAAGCTGGAGGATGCAAGAGGGATCCCCTTATTCCGCAGGGACATGGGGGTTGTTGGGGAGATGAGCACATCATCATCCCCAGCAGCTCACCATCCTCCCCAGCAGCTCACCATCATCCCCAGCAGCTCACCATCCTCCCCAGCAGCTCACCATCATCCCCAGCAGCTCACCATCATCCCCAGCAGCTCACCATCATCCCCAGCAGCTCACCACCACCACCACCACCAGCTAACCTGGCTGTGGTGAGCACAGACCAAGTGATGGCTGCAAATGAGTGAAGGTGGATGACGGAGCCGAGAGCGATGCCGAGGGCTGGAGCACGGGGCATGGGGCATGAGCGGGGATGTGGGGCTCAGGGCTGAGGCTCGGCCGGCTGCTCCGGGCTGTGTGCAGCAGGGCTCATTCCAGCTCCGCTGTGTATTTTTAGGGCTGTGTGTATTTTTAGGGAGAGGCTCGTGCAGGCGATAGCCTGAAATTAGGCAGGACGGGGCTCGGCTCTGATCTCTCTGCTCACACCCTCACCAGGGCTTAAGGAGGTCTCTGCTTTTACGTGCTCCGACTGGCTCCTCTCGTGGAGCAGCTCCCAGTGCCTAAAGGGGCCCCAAGAAAGCTGGAGAGGGGCTTTGGATAAAGGGATGCAGGGACAGGCCAAGGGGAATGGCTTTGACCTGCCAGAGGGGAGACTGAGATGAGCTGCTCCAGTGGAAGGGGTCCCTGCCCGTGGCAGGGGTTGGAACTGGATGAGCTTTAAGGTCCCTTCCAACCCAACCCATTCCATCATTCCCAACCCAATCCATGATTCCCAACCCAATCCATCATTCCCACCCCAATCCATCATTCCCAACCCATTCCGTCATTCCCAGCACCAAACCATTCCACGATTCCATGATCGTGGTGGCAGGAACGCTGTACCCAAGGCAACCCGGGCTCGTTGTTTCCCCAGCACAGACTCGGGCCACAGGACCCATAGGGGAGGCAGCGCCGAGCAGCACAAGGGCTGGGAAGCGGGTTGGGGTTTTGTGTGTTGTTTTGCTTTGGGATTCTTTGGAAGGCCGGCTCCAAACAAGCGAGGACATTGTCCGGGCCCACACGTGGAAGCTGGAATCTGGTTGAGCAAAGCCAAGGGATCAGCCCGTCCCGTGGGGTCAGGGATTAGCTGGGGGAGCAGGCACAAGGGAGGGAGCAGCTCCACAACTTCACCTATACAAGTGCTTGGATGTGCTTCCGATGGTCCCGAGCCATTCCCAGCCCCAGGAAACGGGATCTGGAAGGGTCGGGGTAGGGATGTGTGGGGTGCACGGTGAACCAGGGCGATGCCTGGAGCGCTTCTTTCTGTCCTTGAATGGATGTGCCAGGATCCTCCCCGCTCCGAAACAGCGCTGGGTTTTCACAGGGAGCAGAGAAAGGGGGAGCGGAAAGGGAGGAAGGATGAGACAAGGTCCCCTTGTTGGCATCCAGCGCTGGCAGGAAGGACGAGCCCTCCCCTGCACCGCTCCTGCAGCACTGCACGCGTGCTCCTGCCCCATCCTCCTCATGGGGCTGAGCCTGGATCCTTCTAAGCCTGATGGGGAACGGCTGAGGGACAAGAGGAAACGGCCTCAAGCTGCACCAGGGCAGGTTTAGATGGAGCTGAGGAGCAATTCCTTCCCCAGAGGGTGCTCAGGCGTTGGAACAGGCTGCCCAGGGCAGGGCTGCAGTCACCGTCCCTGCAAGTGTTCCCAACCCATGCAGACGAGGCAGTGGTGGCCTTGGGATGGTTGGACTGGATGAGCTTAAAGGTCTTTTTCCAGCCTGGTTGATTCCATGTTTCAGCTGGGTGGGAAGATGCCACCTCCGAGGTGGGGATGGGGACAGGCTGGAGCAGCAGCACCGAGCTCTGAGTGTGTCATCCCCATCACTTCCATGCCAGAGAGGAGCCCAGAGCTCTCTCCACCGGCTGATGATGGAGGGGAATAATTCAATTCCAGCACGAGGTGCTTTTTGTGAGAGAAAAGGATGGGGGAGTTCAGCAGCCTCTCTGGAAAAAGACCTGGAGGGAGGGAAGCAGCCAGCTCAGATCAGCTGAGGAAATCACTGCCTGTGAAGAATGCCCATGGGCAGCGTGAGCTGGGAGCCAGGGGCCGGGCACCATGAAGCAGTGCTTAGTGCTCAACACTGTGGGTAGAGGAAAGGGTTTAGCAGTGCAGGGAGCAGGGGGAAAGCAAAGCCTTGGAGCGCAGTGGGCCTTGCCAAGGCCTGTTAATAGCGTTCATTTAACACATCTCCCACAGCACAAGTGACACTAATCCCTGCGCGGGGACAGGCAGGCAGGGAAGCAGGGGCTGCTGTCAGAGCTGGGCTGACATCGCACCAGCCCAGCCCTACCCCTGACAGCTGGGGGCTGCTGATTTCCAGCCCTTCAGCATCACTCTTCCCCCATCTGATGCCAGCCGGAGCCCCATTAGCAGCAGGCACCAGGGGAGCCTGGCTCCTGCTGTTAGCAGATAATGCCATAAAGAAGCACATAAAGAGGGAAGCCACTAATTGGATTCACAGGTTTCTCTCCAGTGTCTTGACAGGGAGAAGCGAGCAAGTGGCGTTATCTCCTTGTCACAACCCCCCAGGGGGAAACTCAGTTCAGGACAGGGTGGTTTGGAAGGGACCTTAAAGCTCATCGCAGCTCATAGGCAGGGGTACCAGCCACTGGAGCAGCTTGCTCCAACCTGGCCGTGAGCACTGCCGGGGATGGAGCATCCAAACCTCCGTTCAACCCATCCCAGCACCCTCACAGGGAGCAGCTTCTGCCTCAGATCCCGTCTCCATCTCCCCTCTGGAGCCCTCCTTAAGAGGACACCGTTCACTGGCAGCAGCTTGACCCTGCGCCAGCCTCCCCTTGGCCTCCGTGGCATTTGAGCATGGTGTTAAAGCACAGGATCCTCTGCTTTCCGGAAGAGCCAGAGGAGTTCTCTGCTTTCTACCGCGGAAAAACCCCGGCGACCCTGCGGCAGAGAAGCAAACCTGACTTTCCCAATGGGTTTCTCAGCGCTCCCCTTCCCCTCTTCTTTCTTTCCCCCCTTTCTGCGTGCTCAGCACCAGCAGCTTCCCGATGCTGAAGGTGCTGCTGCTCCTTTGCCCCATGTCCTGGTTGAACCCAGGCTTCCCGGTGCCGGAGCACCGTATCCCGCAGGACCAGAGCCGGGGCTCGCAGGCAGGAATGCCGTCTGCTCGGCAGGACGCTGCTGGGAAAGGGCTTTGATTTATTCCTTCTTGCTTTAAGGTTTGGTGGTTGCTTTTCCTCCTCTAAAGCAAGCCCCCGGGAAGGGGGTTGGGATGTCAGGACATCTGATCCCGGGTGCATTATAAACCCTAAACGATGGCAATCTGGCCGTTATTAAAATACCTTCCTGGGCAGCATCTATCTAAACAAGCCTGTCTAGGAGGTTGTTTTCCTTGACTCCATCCCAGCCCTGTTACTCCTAATGACCTGTCCCGTTGCCAGGAAGCAGAAGAGCCTGTAGGGTTTGGGACAAATTGATTTCAAGGGGATGTTGCTCTGCAGAGGGATCCAAGTACATTTCTTCCCCCACTTTGCATGGAAAGCTATTCTTCTTCCTCGCTGCCTCCTCCTAGCCAAGAAAGAGGCTCCGATGTGAACTCGCTTGGCAAGAAAGCGGGATGCTTGGTAACTTCATCTGCTGACTCCTTCCTTTTTTGCCTTTTTTAACTGTTCAGGGCCGAAGCGAATGGCCTGAGGAGCTGGGATCCTCTCAGGCACAGGGATAGGGCTGCTTTTAGGTGGACACTGTGTGGACATCTGCCTGCCTCATGCTGGCTTCACCGTGATGCTGAGCCATTGCTGGGGTCAGAGACTGGCCCCATTCTTGCTTTCTTCCCCCCCCCCCCAAGTCTTTCCAATGGCAGTTCCCTGTGTTCCCGTTGAGCCTGTGTCTGTCTCCTCTCACCCAGAAGGAAGCCAAGTGCCCTGTCCCTCCCTCGGCCTCTGCTGAGTATTCTTGCCAGTGGAATGGTCTCATTAAGGCAGAGTAATTAGCGGCCCCTTGGCTGCCCTCCATGCAGCTCCAGCTCTGTCCCTGCTCTTCCCACCTCCGGTGCAGCAGCCGGGCTCGTGCAGGGATACTTGTGGGGCTGAGCCCGGCGCTGGGGATGCGCCAGCGGCCCCTGAGCGTTCCCTTTGGGATGTGCTGCCATGACAAGGCGGAGGTCCGTGGGGAAGGGTGATGCTCTGGTACCTTCCATTCCGTGTCAGCCGATGGGGCTGGTTTTACCTCCTGGGGAGGTTTGGCTGGGCCAGAGGCCACAGGGATCCTTCCGAGCATCGAGTCAGACATCCTGGCCATGGGCCACCGGGTTCCTCCTCAGCTGAACAAGACGGGGTTTAAACGGGCTTGGTTTGTAGCCTGCTTGTCTAAGGCAACAAGGCTGACGTGATGGCGGCGGCTGCCCTGGCCCCTGGCCCTCCTTTCCCTATGGAAGCCGGTGGCTCCTTGCACAAGAAGGTGTCTGTTGCCGCTCCCTCGAGGGATGCGGGGTGCCCGTCCATCGCTGCGGGGCTGGAGTTTGTCTTCGGGCCTGTCCCGTTAACATACTTCTAATTAAGGCAAATTGTCCCCAGGAGCAGTGTTTATCCATGGAGCACGTTGCCGTCACAGAGACGGTCTTGTTCTCCGGAGGGGGGAGAAGGGCTGTCTGCGGAGGGAAGAGGCAGAAATTCCTCTGGATTATGGTATTATGTAAATGCAGCGCCCGGATCATTCCGTGTAAAAAGGAAAGTAGGAAACCAACGTATTTGCAGAGCCCTGGGGACCGCATTCCTGACGAGCCTCCGCTCCTCTTCTGGAGGCGGTTTGGAAGCGGAACATGCGGCAGCTTTTCCAGGCTGCTTTTCCGCAGGAGCCGCTCGCGTGGTGCTGGGGGCCACGTCGGACCCCCCCCTTGCCCCTTGGGCTCGGGCTCACGTGGCTTTGGCAGGAGCAGGAGGATGCCAATGTGGTACCCAGTGGTGCATCTTCTGCTTGGGACTGGGTGGTTGTCCCTGTGCAGGTCAGTGCAGCCCAGTGGTTCAGGCGCTTTTTCACTGCTGGGTCTTACCCACTATAGGTGAAAAACCCCTGGGGGTTGTTCGTAGTGGATGCATTTGGACATAAATGTTCTTTACTTAAAAGCAACGTGAAGCGGCGTCAGCAGAGCTCAGTGTTTCATAGAGTCATGGAATGGTCTGTGTTGGAAGGGACCTTAAAGCTCCTCCAGCTCCAACCCCTGCCCCAGGCAGGGACCCCTTCCACTGGAGCAGCTTGCTCCAAGCCCCATCCAACCTGGCCTTGAGCACTGCCAGGGATGGGGCAGCCACAGCTTCTATCATGTGCTTGGGCCAGGGGGAAAACGCACCTCAGCAGGATGGGGACCTTCAGCAGCACCAAACGCTTATTTCCAAGCTCTTTGCACCTTCCCCACTACAGGGGGTTTCACTTCCACACTTTGCTGCGCAAGAGCCCTGCTTTGCTGCCGAGCTGCACGCATCCCCGTGGCAGCTGTTTCAGAACTGTGTTGAAATCCCTGGTTTTGAGTCCGGGAGAAGATTGCGCGTTTCCTTCCTCCTCGTGTCAGGCCACAATTGATGTATTTGCAGACTGCACAACAACTGATTCATGCCGGAGCTGAGTTATGTGCTGGCTCAGCAAAGCTCCTTCCCCAAAGAAACCCACAGCCTTGCGGGCTTCACTGCTCCTGGGGTGAAGCCGATGCTCTTTGGCCTCGGGTAAAGGGAGGGAGAACCTCTGTGGAGGTGATGGTCCACTTGGAGCAAGGAGCTCTTTTGAGCAGAGTAAGATGCTCACAGCCCCCCTTCAAGCACAGGGTGAAATTGGGGCTGGGAAAGGGGGAAATGTTGTTGCTGGGGAGAGTTGATGGAGCCAAGAACTCCTTGAATGGAGGAGGCTGGATGCTTCTGTGCCTCTTGGGGCTGTTCCTCTCCCTAAGGGTGTGCTGGTAGCGCTCTGACAGGTCTCAACCCGGTGCAAGAGGAGGCTGGGCTGGAAGGGGCACCCAGGAGCCTTCTCCATCCACCCGGCTCCCGCTCCTTGCGCTGGTGGCCACGAGAAGGAAGATCCAAGCCCTGGGATGATTTCGTGGCAGGGACCTCAGCAAAAAGCTTGGTCAGGGACCAGCGGCTCCGTGGTGAGCGTGGAAGCAGGAAACATCTGCACGGGTGGGATTTGGGCTTCGCCGCCGTCGCCAGCCCGCCCTGGTTGAGCAATGCTCTGCCTGAGGATGACCTCTGCAGGGCTCCTTCCCCCCTCGGTGCTCCCCTTTCTGCCCCCTCCCCACGAGGAGGGTCAAAGCTCGCCTCAACCGGCCTTGTCCTGCCCGGCGCGGCAGAGATTGGCCTTGGAAGTTGCCATTCCCTGGGCTCTGCCCCCCAGAGCCCGCTCACAACCACGGGCCAAGAAATAGGGCTTGGGAAATGAGCCCTGCCGGTGTTGCAACGCCTGCACCGCCCAGCCCCGGTTGAGCAAGGACGAAGACTCCGGGATGGGAGTTGATGGGGAGGAAGCATTCCCCAGCCCCACTCTGCTGCTGAGAGCTGCCCCCATCCCGACCTGGCTTCTTCCTTCATAGGATCCCTCTTGTCCCTGCTGGTGTCCCTTGTCTTGCTGGTTATGGGTGGCTGTGGCACCCACTGGGTGGGGGGGATGCCACGTCTCCCAAAGCCAAGGGGGGTGAGTGAGGGGAGAGCTCGCTGCGGGCTAAACACGAGGGGTTGAAAATAGGTGTTTGCTAAGTTAGCTTCTCTCGAGGGTTCAAGAGGGAATCCAGGTTTAGCTGCAAGAAGGAGCTGAAAAGAATGATGATGATAATAATAATGCTAATACTAATAATGACAACCGTAATGTAACCCCCTGGTTCCTGCAAAGCAGAGGGGAGGATGGCGAGCAGGGAGCGAAGGAGCAAGCTGCAAAACAAAAGCCTTTGAGGAGGGAAATGCTTTCCAGCTGCAAAAATACAGCCTGGGAGAAGAGCAAGTGCTTGCGTCACCCCCAGCGCCCCGGCCCTGCGGCTCGGGACCCTCTGATGGCAAGAGGCAACGGCGCAGAGCGGTGTGAGGGGAGCCACGGGCCCCAGGAAGTGAGATTCTGGAGACTTCGAGCTTGTTTTGGCCGCTTTCCCTCTTGTTTAGAGCCGTGTTGGTGAACTTCTGCCCTCTTGGATGGGGCTCTGCCTCTGGGGGATGCTGCCCGTGAGGTGGCAGCAGCCCCGTGATGCTTTGGGGAGGAGAACCAAGGTGCTACCGATGGGGCAGCGCTGGCGGGGGGGGGGGATCTGCATCCCTGTGCATGGTGGGGGGCGAGGGCCTCTGCTTCGTCCCGCCGGGCGCTCCCGGTCCGGCCCCGCTTGGATCCCTTCCCTGGTCCTGTGACTCTGAGTCAGCGCCGCGGGCGCCGGCCAAGACCTGCGTTCGGGGGAGTTCTTGCACATCCCTGTGCCGGAGCAGCGCTGCGCACGCGGCCGGGGGTGAACCGGGGCTGCATCTCTGCCTGCGTCTCTGCCCCTCCATCGCCAGCCGGGTCCCTGCTTGGGCCAGGAGCCCCAGCTTTGTGCTGGCCCCATCGCCAGCGCTGGCTCATTGGGCGGCATCGAGCAAGCCCCGTGCTGCCTTTCAGCTCTGCTGATGCGATGCGAAGGCCTTGGCTCTGGCTGTTTCCACTTGTTTTTATGGGATGCATCACGCTGGGTGGTGGCTGCGGGCGCCGTGGCCTCACCCTTCCGCAAGGGAGGGCAGTTGGGCACCAGGCAGTCATCACCGCTGGCGTTGCATCCCCATCCCCTGCCACCAAGAGCTTAGGAAGCTGATGTGGATAACTCGGGGTTCAGGTATGTGTTAGGGCACCCCCAAACCCAGGCTGCGCATCAGTTGGGTCTCGTCAAAACCCAGTGGTGCTGCAGCAAAGGAAGGGCTTGATATGACCCCGCAAGCAGGGGAGGGCTTGGCCATTGCAAAACATCCTGGCTTGATTCATGTTTTCCCTCCCGAGCTGCTGCTCTGGTTGATGATAGCAGCGCCTGGCCCCGCTCCTCGGGGGCTGTCTGGGTCCCAATGTGTTTGGGGTGGCCGGGCTATGGGGCTCCCAGCCCTGCTCTGCCTTCCCTATGGCGTGAAGCCGGTGCTGGCGCTGCAGGGTCTCATGGGGCACCTGCACCAGGACAGACCTCCATGGCATCTCCCTTCTGTGCTGCTCAGCCTCCTCCAGTGCCCCCCTTGAGTGCCCCTTGCTCCAGATGGCATTCCCATGGGATGCTTTCATTCCCCCGAGGGAGGAGAGGGCAAGTCCCTTGTGCATCCCCATCACAGCTCCTTCGTGGCCCACACGACCTTGCTCCTTCACTGTGTTTGTGGGTCCTGGTGGGCTTGGAGGCCACGCATGGGGCTGCTGTCTCCCTCCCTACCTAACCTCTGCTCTCCTCCCATGGCCTAGACGTGGAGCAGATGGCCATTGACTGGCTCACGGGCAACTTCTACTTCGTGGATGACATCGACGACAGGATCTTTGTCTGCAACAAGAACGGGGTCACCTGCGTCACGCTGCTGGACCTGGAGCTCTACAACCCCAAGGGAATAGCACTGGACCCAGCGATGGGGTAAGGGATGTGCTTGAGGCTGGGAGGGCTCAGTGTTGCTGCCTGGACGGGCACCATCAGCGTGGGGAGGTGGAGCAGGTCAGGGGGGTCCAGCTGCTGCATCCATGGGTAGCAGGGATGCTGATGGAGAAGCGGCTCCCAGCTTATGAGGGAATGGACCAGGTCAGGCTGCTGCATCCATGGGTAGCAGGGATGCTGATGGAGAAGCATCTCTCAGCTTAAGAGGGGATGGACCAGGTCAGGCTGCTGCATCCATGGGTAGCAGGGATGCTGATGGAGAAGCATCTCTCAGCTTAAGAGGGGATGGACCAGGTCAGGCTGCTGCATCCATGGGTAGCAGGGATGCTGATGGAGAAGCATCTCCCAGCTTATGAGGGAAAGGACCAGGTCAAGCTGCTGCTTCCATCCTGTGGCTGCATGGTCACGCTTTGCTTTGAGGAACCGAAACAGTCGGATCCTTGCACGGGTTGAGCTGCTCCCCTTGTGCTGTGGTCAGATGACAGCTCCCCTTTGCGGAATCCCACGTGGGGAAGCTGGGATGCTGAGTCACGGGAGCAGCGATGGGGACATCTCCCCCTCTCCTGCTGCTTTCCAGACGGGTGCTTTTATCCTTGCCTGGGTGAAGAGAGATGATGTTATCGAGCAGGGAACCCAAAGTGGGTTTTATAAATGCATATCATATAGCAGCCTGGAGGGAGACCCTGGCCTTGTGTAAGGAAGGTGCCCGTGTCCCCAGGCCATGGACGTGGGGCATCCTCCCTCTCTGAACGCGACAGCCAGGCTCTGAGCTCCTGTATTTGCCCTTCTCACACAGCAAAGTGTTCTTCACCGACTACGGGCAGATCCCCAAGGTGGAGCGCTGCGACATGGACGGGCAGAACCGCACCAAGCTGGTGGACAGCAAGATCGTCTTCCCGCACGGCATCACCTTGGACCTGGTGAACCGGCTGGTGTACTGGGCTGATGCTTACCTCGACTATATTGAGGTGGTGGACTACGAGGGCAAGAACAGACATACCATCATCCAGGGCATCCTGGTGAGTGGGGCCAGGGGGAGGTTGGGGTCTGGCAATGGAGGGTGCGTGGGGGCATGCCCAGCAGATATTTAGGTTAGATATAAGGAAGAAGTTCTTTATTGTGAGGGTGGTGAGGTGCTGGAATGGGTTGAACAGGGAAGTGGTGAATGCTCCATCCCTGGCAGCGCTCAGGGCCAGGGTGGATGGCTTTGGGGGACATGGTCTAGGGTGAGGTTCCAACCCCATGCAGGGGGGTTGGAACTGGATGACCTTAAGGTCCTTTTTAACCCAAACCATTCCATGATTCTATGCCTGAGCTCGGCCTGAGGAGGCAGGGGCGTGGGCCATAGGGCAGGATGAGGGGCTTTGCGCCTGCCTCCTCCATCGTTCCCTGTGGATGCCTCCCAGATCGAGCACCTCTATGGGCTGACCGTCTTCGAGAACTACCTCTATGCCACCAACTCCGACAACGCCAACGCCCAGCAGAAAACCAGCGTCATCCGCGTCAACCGCTTCAACAGCACCGAGTACCAGGTGGTGACGCGGGTGGACAAGGGGGGAGCGCTGCACATCTACCACCAACGGCGCCAGCCCACAGGTAGGACCCCAGCCTGGCTGACAGCAGCTTCTTGGGTGCCAAGGGCTGGCTGGGTGGGGATGGGGACGGGCTGCGCCTCCTGCATCCTTCACCTTGGGCACGTCCTTGCCCCTCTCTGGTGGTGTTCAGCTTTGGTGATGCCTTGGTGATGCTCAGCCCCTGGCTGGGAGCTCAAGGGGGGAAAGAGCCCCCCCAATCCATTGACCGTTTCCACATCCCAGCGGTTGCAGAGCGGGGTCCCCTGCCCATGGGTGCTCGCCGGGGCTGGGCAGGACACCTCTGTGATGCTCTGTGTTGCAGTGAGGAGCCATGCCTGCGAGCCCGACCAGTTTGGCAAGCCGGGAGGCTGCTCCGACATCTGCCTCCTTGGGAACAGCCACAAGAGCCGGACGTGCCGGTGCCGCTCCGGGTTCAGCCTGGGCAGCGATGGGAAGTCCTGCAAAAGTGAGTCCTGGAGGGCAGGCAGAGCTGCGCAGTTCCTTCCCTCCGAACATCCCTTTCCTTCCTGGCCTAAGCTGTGGGGCTGCCTGCTGGGCTCTGTGGTCCCTGCAGGCCCACGCCGGGCCGGTGGTGATGGCTTTCCCCATCGCCCTGCAGAGCCCGAGCACGAGCTCTTCCTGGTGTATGGGAAGGGGCGTCCGGGCATCATCCGCGGGATGGACATGGGGGCCAAGGTGCCCGACGAGCACATGATCCCCATCGAGAACCTCATGAACCCCCGTGCGCTGGACTTCCATGCTGAGACGGGCTTCATCTACTTCGCTGACACCACCAGCTACCTCATCGGGCGGCAGAAGATCGACGGCACGGAGCGAGAGACCATCCTGAAGGATGGTGCGTGGCTCAGGGTCCCTCTCCCCATCAGGTCGGATGGGAGGGATCCACACAGTCCTTGGGGGTCAGTGCGGTCCTGCTCCATCCCCGTGCTGCCGCAGCTGAGTACATTTGTGTTGCCTTGGGGCAAACCAGCCAAAGATGCTCCCAAACTGGGCTTTATCCAGCCCAATTCCCTGTGGCTGGGGAGCTGCCTGCACTGGAGCTGGGGGGGGGGGGGGGTCTGTCAGCCCTGCTGCTTTGGGTTGAGATCCGGTGGTGCCGAATACGAGTTAATCATAGGGGGCTGTTGGTTCCGCTTCTCCCCCGGTGATGGGCGCCTGTTCCTGCTGCTCCCCAAAGGCATCCACAACGTGGAAGGGATCGCTGTGGACTGGATGGGGAACAACCTGTACTGGACGGATGATGGCCCCAAGAAGACCATCAGTGTGGCTCGGCTGGAGAAGGCTGCCCAGACCCGGAAGACACTGATTGAGGGGAAGATGACCCATCCCCGTGCCATCGTGGTGGACCCCCTGAACGGGTGCGGGTGCCTGGGAGGGCCGTTGGGCTGTTGCATTGGGCTGGGACCCGTCTATGGGCACAGGACCCCTCCACTCTGACCAGCGTTGGGGTGGGCTTTGGGTCTGCGTCTCTAACAGCTTCGTGTCTCTGGTAGGTGGATGTACTGGACGGACTGGGAGGAGGATCCTAAGGACAGCAAGAGGGGCAAGATCGAGAGAGCCTGGATGGATGGTTCCAACCGCAACGTCTTCATCACCTCCAAGACCGTCCTGTGGCCCAATGGGCTGAGCCTGGACATCCCAGCCAAGATCCTTTACTGGGTGGATGCTTTCTACGACCGCATCGAGATGGTCTATCTCAACGGCACCGAGCGGAAGGCAAGTGGAGGCTCTCAGGGTGATGATGACCCCAATGCATCCACTGCATCCGTGCTCCCCTGCTGCTTGCATCCTCCTATCCCCTTCCAATGTCCCTTGCCCTGTCCCCCAACGCGGGGTCCCAGCTAACGACGAGCCCCTCCATCTCCTGCGCCTACAGATCGTGTACGAGGGACCGGAGCTGAATCACGCCTTCGGGCTGTGCCACTACAGCAACTTCCTCTTCTGGACCGAGTACCGCAGCGGCAGCATCTACCGCCTGGACCAGGCCTCCAAGGTGGTGAGCCTGCTGCGGAACGAGCGCCCGCCCATCTTCGAGATCCGGATGTACGACGCGCAGCAGCAGCAAGGTGCTGGGGCCACACGGAGCCAGGGAATGCGTTGGGTTGGAAAGGACCTAAAGCTCAGGCAGTTCCAGCCCCTGCAGAGCGGGGACACCTCACACTTCCTCCAAGCCCCATCCAACCCGGCCTTGAGCCCTGCCAGGGATGGGGCATTTATCACTTCTTTGGGCACCTCCTCACCATCTGCCTGGTGCTGTGGGGACGTGCCCCACATGAGGAGATGGGGGTGGAGGCTGGGGGCTGCCCCACCTAAGCAGCCCCCCACCCCTTTTTGCTTCCTTTTGTCCATATCCCCATGGTCCATCACCATGCCTCATCCCCTGCCCCTCCATCCTTTTCTCTCCTTCCTTCCCTTCCCTTCCTGGCTAGTTCAGCCTGAGGGGGCCCGGCTGCCTTGCGTGAGGAGCTGAGTTCTAAGTCGTGCAGCCTGTGGAAGGAGTCCTGGGGTTAGGGCCAGGGTTAGGAGCCCTGCTAGGACTGGAGCTCCCTTCTCAGCCCTGCTTTGCCTCCGCAGTGGGCTCCAACAAGTGCCGCGTCAACAACGGGGGCTGCAGCAGCTTGTGCCTGGCCACGCCGCGGGGCCGGCAGTGTGCCTGTGCCGAGGACCAGGTCCTGGGGCCGGACACTGTGACCTGCCAGGGTAGGATGCGAGCGGGCAGAGGGCCGTGGTGGCATCTCCGTGCAGGATGCTGCCAGCGAAGGGGAGGGTTGGGCTCTGGGCAGGGCCGTGCTTAAAGGAGAGGGGTGAAGCTGTGCGGGTGCCTGCTCCAGCGTGTGCATGGGCACCGGTGCTTCTCGGGGCTGCCAGCGTGGGGACACGGCACTGTCCTCGCTGCTGCTCTGCACTGGGTTAACGTCATCCCTTCCCTTTGCTTTTCCCTTGCCAGCCAACCCGTCCTACGTCCCCCCTCCGCAGTGCCAGCCCGGGGAGTTCGCCTGCAAGAACAACCGCTGCATCCAGGAGCGCTGGAAGTGTGATGGGGACAACGACTGCTTGGACAACAGCGATGAGGCCCCGGAGCTCTGCCGTGTGTAGCTGCCTCCTGCATGGGGGGGGGGGGGGGTCGTGGTTTGTGTGCTCCTGAGGCAGCGGGGTTGGGGTTAAGATGTGGGGCTGGGCAGCCAGGACCTCTAAACGGGAGCAGGCTCAAGCAGTTGAGGGGGGAAACACTGATGAGGGTCCCTGCATCCCTGCCTTTTTCTGCCTCAGTTCTTCTCGCCAGCAGATGTGGAGGGGAATGGGGGGGGATGCAGGGCAGGTCCTGAGCTTGTGTCCCCCCTTTAGACCAGCACACGTGCCCCTCCGACCGCTTCAAATGCAAGAACAACCGCTGCATCCCCAACCGCTGGCTCTGCGATGGGGACAACGACTGCGGGAACAACGAGGACGAGTCCAACTCCACGTGCTCGGGTGAGGAGCCTGCCTCATCCTTAGGGAGCAGCAGGAGAGCCCACGTTGATGTGCTGGTCCACAGCCTTCGTCGAACACAGCGTGTTCTCTGCATGCTGCCCACTTTGCAGCCAGTTTTGCCTCGCGGGGGGGGGTTTGTTCCCACCTTTCCCCTTGCAACGCTCCTGAAGCTCTGCCTCTCTTCCCTGGACCAGCTCGGACCTGCTCCCCCAACCAGTTCTCCTGTGCCAGTGGTCGCTGCATCCCCATCTCCTGGACGTGTGACCTGGACGATGACTGCGGGGACCGCTCCGATGAGTCCGCCTCGTGCGGTGAGCATCCTTTGGGGATGTGAGGGCTGGGATGCAGGGGGTCACACACACCCCCCCACACACACACACACCCCACACACTGATGGTGCTTCTGCCTCCTCCGCAGCCTACCCGACCTGCTTCCCCTTGACTCAGTTCACCTGCAACAACGGGCGCTGCATCAACATCAACTGGCGGTGCGATAACGGTGAGGAACCGCGGCCCCACTGCGGCCGAGGGCACGGCGAGACCAGACGCAGGGGTGCCAGGCCTGGTCCTGCAGGGGCCATTTGAGCAGCAGAGCCCCTGCCCTGGAGGCAGGAGGCATTAACTGAAGCTGGATCCGCATCCCGCATCCACGCTCGTTTTCCTTGGGTGCCGCAGGCGCAGCCTGGCAGGGATCATGGCAGCAGATCCTGGTGTTCTTTGTGAAGCGGCCAAAGCTCTGCCCCAGTGTTTGGGATGAGCCTGTGCTGCTCAGCCAGAGCCTGTGGCCCCAGGGAAGGCAGGAGAGGTCTCCCAGTGAGCTCCCATCTGGCCTCACATCTGCTTCCAAGGCCACGCTGGGAAGGGAGGGTTTGCCCCGAGGCTGCTTTCCCTCCCCACAGGTTTATTCCAGCAGCTCTGCGTCCTTAGGTTTGATTGATGGCTCCAGAGCAGGCGAGAGCCGTTCAGAGCTGCTGGTGCCAGGGGTCAGCAGGGAGCTGCATGGGCAGCCCCAGCTCCGAGCCACCCCAGGGACCCCCCAGTGCTGGCAGCCATAGGAACCAATGCATGGAGCATCCCACCGGGCACCTGCGTCTGCTCTCGCCTCCCCGCGCCGCTCGGGTGCCTGTGCAGCCCCTCTGTGTGTGTCCCTCTTCCATGTCAGTGTTCACGTCCCGGTGTCAGCGCTGGTTTTGGGGCCAGCCCTCTGTGCGTGTGCTGTTGGTGTTTCGTTTGTCATCGTGCCCACTCTCCTGTCTTGGTTGGTTCTGTGTTTCAGAAAAAGATTGTGGGGATGGCTCTGACGAAAAGAACTGTCCAAAGCCTACCGGTTAGTGCATAGATCAACATGCACCAGAACCCCCCCAACCTGGCCCCAAGCAACCCCTAAACCTGCCCCCCCTCCATGGGCTGCTGCTCCAGACGCTGGTGGTGCCCCTGTGCTGGGTGCCAGGGAGCAAAGCTGCGGGAGCTGGGGATGGTGAAGCTACGACAGCATCACCAGTGCCATCATCCCCGTGCCCATCACAAGCTCCCCCGTGCAGGGGAGGGAGAGGCATCGGGAAGCAAAGCTCTTCCCCAAACCCATGCAAGGCATCTGCCATGGAGCAGAGCCCCAGTAAGTCAGGCCAGCCCCTTGCCTTGTGCAGGGCAGAGCCAGGGGCCGCATTGCCATTGTCCAGCACTATCAGACTACAGCTCCCTCTGCCCATCAGAGGGTGCCGGGGGTTCCTCCAGGCAAGAGAAGCCCCCCCAATTGGCCATTCCAGCCCAACTTCCCAATGGATGCGCTCCATAGAGGAGAGCACCATCACCCAGCTCCGCTCCCCCGTGGAGCAGAGCCGTCCCGGTGCTGCTGGTGCCCCCCAGGTACATGGCTGATCTATGCAGTTTCTGTGTCTCATTTTCTATGTGCTTTGCTGGTGCTGTGGTGGGAGGCGGGGGGCCGGGACCTCTCTGATGGGGGTCCAGCACCGAGGGGCTGCCCATCACCCCACGTCCTGTCTGTCGGTGTGGTCCATCCCCATCCCTGCTGTTCCCCCCCTTCCCCTGGCTGCCTCCTGGGGCAGGGGAGGGGGGGTCTCAGCCTTCCTCCCTCCTGCTGTGCCTCCACCAACCCTCCCTCCCGGGCACCGTCTGAGCCCGTTCCTGCTCCCTTTCCCCTCTCCAGACAATGACTGCGGGGATAACAGCGACGAGGCCGGCTGCAGCCACTCCTGCTCCAGCAACCAGTTCAAGTGCAACAGCGGGCGCTGCATCCCCGTGCACTGGACCTGCGACGGGGACAACGATTGCGGGGACTACAGCGACGAGACTCACGCCAACTGCACCAACCAGGGTGAGCCCCACGGGGAGGGACCAGGGCCAGCATCAGCTCTGCCATCATCCTGCCTCAGCGCTTCCAGGGAGGGAGTTGTGCAGCATCCTCTGCCCACCCACATACCCCACTCCTGCATCTCTGGGTGCCCCCAACCCTTTCAATGCCTGACCCCCCCCCCCCCCCCTCCAGTTTCCAGTTCCTGGGGGGCAAAAGCAGTGAGCGGGTGTATGTGTCCCCCCCATAGCCACGCGCCCGCCCGGGGGCTGCCACACTGATGAGTTCCAGTGCCGGCTGGACGGGCTCTGCATCCCCATGCGCTGGCGTTGCGACGGCGACACGGACTGCATGGACTCCAGTGATGAGAAGAACTGCGAGGGGGTCACCCACGCCTGCGACCCCAATGTCAAGTTTGGCTGCAAGGACTCAGGTGAGGGCACACGGGGGGGGAATCACTGCCCATTTAAGCTGGGTTCGGTGGGGACAGGGGCAGTAGTGGAAGGGCACCAGCTCAGGGTGCTTTGTCTTCATTGGGGACAGCAGTGATGGGACAAGGGGTGATGGGGTTAAACTGAAACAGGGGAAGTTCAGGTTGGAGATAAGGGAGAAGCTCTTCACTGTGAGGGTGGCGATGCACTGGTGCACAGTTTGCCCAGAGAAGTGGTAAATGCCCCATCCCTGGCAGTGTTCAAGGCCAGGTTGGATGGGGCTTGGAGCACCCCGCTCTAGTGTGAGGTGTCCCTGCCCATGGCAGGGGGTTGGAACTGGGTGAGCTTTAAGCTCCTTTCTAACCCAAACCATTCTGTGATGCTAAACAACATCACCCCTGCCTCTGTGCCCCCTGGCAGCCCGCTGCATCAGCAAGGCCTGGGTCTGCGACGGCGACAGCGACTGCGAGGACAACTCGGACGAGGAGAACTGCGAGTCGCTGGTGTGCAAACCCCCCTCGCACACCTGCGCCAACAGCACCTCCATCTGCCTGCCCCCCGAGAAGCTCTGCGACGGCTCCGACGACTGCGGGGACGGCTCCGATGAGGGCGAGCTCTGCGGTGAGTGGGTGCAGAGCCGGACGCTGCGGCCCCGGGGCTCCCCGGCAGGGACCTGACCAGCGCATCCTCTCCCCATAGACCAGTGCTCCCTCAACAACGGCGGCTGCAGCCACAACTGCACCGTGGCCCCGGGCGAGGGCATCGTCTGCTCCTGTCCCCTGGGGATGGAGCTGGGCTCGGACAACAAGACCTGTCAGATCCAGAGCTACTGCGCCAAGCACCTCAAGTGCAGCCAGAAGTGCGAGCAGGACAAGTACAACGTCAAGTGCTCCTGCTACGAGGGCTGGATGCTGGAGCCTGATGGAGAGAGCTGCCGCAGCCTGGGTGCGTGCAGGGGGGGATGCAAGGGACGGGGGTGTCCTCCCCTTACTCTTGGAGGCAGCAGCATCAGGTCCCGGGGGAGAGCAGAGCCCTCGCTGTCCTTGCCTGGCACGAGCGTCCCGTTACTGTGCAGGGCAGTAGATGGAGCTGGGGCCAGGAGGCAGGGTCCATGACTCTTCCCTGCTCCCCCCAGACCCCTTCAAGCCGTTCATCATCTTCTCGAACCGCCACGAGATCCGCAGGATTGACCTGCACCGCGGTGACTACAGCGTCCTGGTCCCCGGGCTGCGCAACACCATCGCCCTGGACTTCCACCTCAACCAGAGCTCGCTGTACTGGACCGACGTGGTGGAGGACAAGATCTACAGGGGAAAGCTGCTCGAGAATGGGGGTGCGTAGCTGGGGGGGCATGGAGGAAGCTGGTGGGGACCAGGCAGGGATGCAGGTTGGGATCTGGCGCTGCCCGTGACTCCTTGGCACCCTGCACTGGTGCAGCTACTGGAGTCCACGGCCCCTGTAGCGATCCTGTTGTGCTCCCTGAAGCTGCTCATTATGTAGGAGTTAATTAGAATTCCCAGCACTTCCCTCATGGTAATTGCAGCCCAGCAGCTGCGAGCACAAAGCCAGGCCCCCTCCCCAGCAGCGCTGCAGAGCAATGGGGGGAGATGCCCACACTGGGGCAGCGAGAGCCCAGCCAGGACCATGGACGTGGGGCTGAGCCCTTTGGGGTTCAGGCCCCATTTGGGGATGAAGCAGACCCCTATGGAGCTGTTCAGGAGCGGGGTGTGACAGCGGTGGGGGAAGAGGCACCCCCCTGATCCTGCGCGGTGCTGTGCCCCACAGCTCTGACCAGCTTCGAGGTGGTCATACAGTACGGGCTGGCCACCCCCGAGGGGCTGGCTGTGGACTGGATCGCTGGCAACATCTACTGGGTGGAGAGCAACCTGGACCAGATCGAGGTGGCCAAGCTGGACGGCACCATGCGCACCACGCTGCTGGCTGGGGACATCGAGCATCCCCGCGCCATCGCCCTGGACCCTCGCTACGGGTAAGGCAGGAGCAGCCGTCGGTCCCCAGGGCCAGCATCCTTGTGGTGTGAGGCCGGGCTGGGGCGCGCATCCCAGAGCTCATCCCCGCGCTGACGGTCCCTGCTGGCTGTTCCCTGCAGGATCCTGTTCTGGACAGACTGGGATGCCAGCCTGCCCCGCATTGAGGCTGCCTCCATGAGCGGCGCGGGCCGGCGCACCATCCACAAGGAGACGGGCTCTGGAGGGTGGCCCAATGGGCTCACTGTGGACTACCTGGAGAAGCGCATCCTCTGGATTGACGCCAGGTAGGACCGGGACACTGCCCCGCAGCTCCCGTCCCCGCTGGGACCCAGCCCTCGCAGCTCCTTCCCCGTCGCTCCTGTGTTGTGCTGCCATTTGACTGCTGGGCTGGGAGCTGAAGGCTTTGCTCTGTGGGGTCTGTTTGTGTCTGCAGCACGTCCCAGCCTTTGCTTTGGGTTTTGTCCTCTGCGGGGGCTCTCATCGCGGGTGTAAATCGTCCTCCTCCTCCGCATTAAAGAGAGCAGAGGAGGCGGCTGCTTCAACCCGTTGGGGTTACAGACCTGTGCTTGGCTCTGCTGTGCACAGGTCAGACGCCATCTACTCCGCCCTATACGATGGGACGGGGCACATCGAGGTGCTGCGGGGACACGAGTACCTGTCGCATCCCTTCGCTGTCACCCTGTACGGAGGGGAGGTCTACTGGACCGACTGGCGCACCAACACGCTGGCCAAGGCCAACAAGTGGACGGGGCACAACGTGACGGTGGTGCAGAGGACCAACACGCAGCCTTTCGACCTGCAGGTCTATCACCCCTCCCGGCAGCCCCTGGGTGAGCCCTGGCAGGGGGCACAGGCAATGGGATGGGCTGTGGGGAGAGCGGGGAGAGCAAAAGGGGTGTTCCGGGGTGATGATGCTGGGCGGTCCCAGCTCCTCAATGGGGCAGGCTGAGGTCTGGGGGCGCCTGCAGCTCTTTAGGGCCCCATGGAATAGGGACATCGCTGAGTCTTTACCCCTTTCGCAGCTCCCAATCCCTGTGAAGCCAATGGGGGCAAAGGGCCGTGTTCCCACCTCTGCCTCATCAACTACAACCGCACCTTGTCCTGTGCCTGTCCCCACCTCATGAAGCTGGACAAGGACAACGTGACCTGCTATGGTAAGGGTCTGTCCAGGCCACCATAGGGTGAGGAGGGGGTCTGGGTGCTTTGGAGCTCCCCTGCAGACCACGTCCCACAACCACCCCTCTTGTCCTCGTCCCCAGAGTTCAAGAAGTTCCTGCTGTACGCGCGGCAGATGGAGATCCGCGGCGTGGACATCGACAACCCCTATTACAACTACATCATCTCCTTCACGGTGCCCGACATCGACAACGTCACCGTGGTGGACTACGATGCTCTGGAGCAGCGCATCTACTGGTCTGATGTCCGCACGCAGACCATCAAGAGAGCCTTCATCAACGGCACTGGTGTGGAGACCGTCGTCTCTGCGGGTGGGTGCGGACGAGCATGGCCCCATCAGAGCAGGGCAGAGGCTTTGGCTCTATGAGATCGGCCCTTCCTCTTCATCCGAGCAGCATCCCAGCCCCATCCTCACTGCTAACCAGTCTCCTTTCTCCGTTCCCTTTCAGACCTGCCCAATGCCCACGGCCTCTCCGTGGACTGGGTTTCCAGAAACCTCTTCTGGACCAGCTATGATGCCAACAAGAAGCAGATCAACGTGGCTCGGCTGGATGGCTCCTTCAAGAACGCAGTGATCCAGGGGCTGGACAAGCCTCATTGCCTGGTGGTTCACCCCCTCCAGGGGTAAGTGGTGCTGCAGATTTGGGGGGGGGGTGGTGTCAGGGCAGGGCTGTGGGAGCAGGAGGAGGTGTATGTGCAGGCACACGTGTGCACACGCGTGTGGGGGTGCAGGGAGCAGGATGCTCTCCCGATGTGTCAGCGCGTGTAGGAGGTGTGTGAGAGGAGCCGGGGGCTGTGCGGGGTTGTCAGCAGCAGAAGCTGTGTTCCTGTGCACGCCAGCCTGGCTGCACCGATCCTGCACCAATGGGGATGCTGCAGTGAGGGGGGAGAGGGATGGAGGGCTGCGGGGGGGGCACTGTGCTCAATGTCCCCTCGCTGGAACAGGAAGATTTACTGGACAGACGGGGACAACATCAGCGTGGCCAACATGGACGGCAGCAACCGCACTCTGCTCTTCACCAACCAGAAAGGGCCTGTTGGTACGAACCCCCCTCTGCACCCCAAGTACCACCCCATCGTACCCTTCCTGGCCCTAAAAGCCTTGAGCTCCATCGGGGTTGGCAGCCGGTTTGTGCTGGGTCAGCCTGACGCCGTGCCCCTGTTCTCTGCGTCACCCCATCTGCTCTCCCATCATCCTGCCTCCCACGTGGGGATGGATGGTCCCCGTGTGCTGGACATTGATGGTCCTCTGCTTCCTAGGACTGGCCATTGACTACCCAGAGAGCAAGCTGTACTGGATCAGCTCTGGCAACGGCACCATCAATAGATGCAACCTGGACGGCAGCAACCTGGAGGTGATCGAGTCCATCAAGAGCCAGCTGAGCAAGGCGACTGCCCTGGCCATCATGGGTGAGAGCTGCCAGGGTGATGGGTGCCGTTCATGAAGCCCTTTCCTGGCCCTGCCCAAGCACAGGCCGCTCGTAGCCACCTCATCAGCAGCGCAGGGGATGCTTCTCCACCAAAGGCCCCTTTCTCCAGGCTGTAAATCCATGTGGATCCACTGCTCTTTGCTCCTGGGGTGGGAGGGGATGGGGGAAAGCTGCTGCATGTTCCCGTCTTCTCCCAGGTGACAAGCTCTGGTGGGCTGACCAGGCCTCCGAGAGGATGGGTACCTGCAACAAGAAGGACGGGACGGAGGTGAGGGTGCTGCGCAACAGCACCACGCTGGTGATGCACATGAAGGTGTACGACGAGAGCATCCAGCAAGGTGAGCACCGGGCTGTGCAGTGGCCGGGCTGCCAGGAGGGGCCAGAGCTGGACCACGGTGACCTGGTGGTTGTCTGAGCCCATCCTCAACCCCTTCTCTCCCCACGGCAGCTGGAACCAATCCCTGCAGCCAAAACAACGGGGACTGCTCCCAGCTCTGCCTCCCCACTTCCGAGACCTCCCGCTCCTGCATGTGCACTGCGGGCTACAGCCTGAAGAGCGGGCAGCAGTCCTGTGAAGGTGAGCACAGACACCCCCCCATGCCCGCTGCATGCCGCAGCTCTGCTGTGCCGCATGGTGCTGTGCAGCCATGGAATCATAGAGCCGTGGAATGGTTTGGGTTGGAAAGGATCATCCAGCTCCAACCGAGAGGACCACCCTCGACCAGGTCACCCAAGGCTCTGTCCAACCTGGCCTTGAGCACTGCCAGGGATGGAGCATTCACAGCTTCCCTGGGCAGCCCATTCCAGTGTCCCAGCACCCTCACAGTAAAGAACTTCCTTATATCCAAGCTAAACTTCCCTGTTTGGGTCTCTGGGAATGGGGCTGGGAGAAGGCGTTTGCTCTGCAGATCCCCATTCCCTGCCGGCTTCGCCATCATCTCCCTTGGGAGGGAAGAGCCTGGTCGCTGCCAGGGCCTCTCAAAGGCTGTTTGTGTGCAGAATGTTCTTGGTGTTTTGGAGGGTGCTGGCAGAGCTGCTGCACCATCTGGGTCAGGCCAGGGACTGAATAACAAGCGCTGCCCTGACCCAGATGCGGCGCAGAGCCTTTGCCAGCAGCGCTCTGCACAGAGGCTTGGCTCGTGCCTCCCTTGGGTCCTGCGGGGGTCAGAACCCCTTGAACAGGGGGGGCCTTGCAGCATCCAGGGGGTGCAGGACACGGCCCCATTGCAGAGCTGGGCAGGGAAGGGCTTTGAGGCTGTTCATTGTGTTCCTGCCCCAGCCATCCGCAACCTCATCCCAGACTCTGTTCCCTGCCCTCTTTCCATAGGGTTTGCCATCCCTCCCCCTGCCCAGCGTGGCAGTCAAAGCCACTCTTTTCCTCCTTATGCTCATCCTCATCAGTCCCCATCGTGCAGGGCCATCCCTCCCTCCTTGAGAAACCACAGTGCTGCCCGTGTGAGCATCACCCCCTGCCATCTGTGTCACAGGTGTTGGCTCCTTCCTCCTGTATTCGGTCCATGAGGGGATCCGAGGCATTCCCCTGGACCCCAATGACAAGTCGGATGCTCTCGTGCCTGTGTCAGGAACCTCCTTGGCCGTGGGGATCGACTTCCATGCAGGTGACACAGGGGCTGGGAGCGGGACAGTGGGGCTGGAGAGGCTGGGGAGTATGAGGGGACCATCCCCAGATCTTCCTCTGTCCTACAGCATCCCCTCAGCAGCTTCGGGTGAGGGAGGGATTCAGGTCCTCACACTGGGGCTTTGGGGTCTGTGCTGCATTTGGAGTGACCCAGAGGTGGTCACTGACACCCACTCTCCTGCCTGGCAGAGAACGACACCATTTACTGGGTGGACATGGGTCTGAGCACCATTAGCAGGGCCAAGCGGGACCAGACGTGGCGGGAGGACGTGGTCACCAACGGCATTGGCCGCGTGGAGGGCATCGCTGTGGACTGGATCGCCGGTGAGATGGGGCTCTGGAGCGGGGCGGAATGGATGGGAGCAGGGCTCAGGGTGGCGTTCACCATCCCCTCTCTGCAGGAAACATCTACTGGACCGACCAGGGCTTCGATGTGATCGAGGTGGCCAGGCTGAACGGGTCCTTCCGCTACGTGGTCATCTCACAGGGGCTGGACAAGCCGCGGGCCATCACGGTCCATCCAGAGAAGGGGTGAGATGCTGCAGCTCCAGCTTTGGCTGTTCACAGGGAGAGGGGAGCTGTTTGGATGCAGGGAAGGATGGAGGACGTGGGAGGTCTGTGCCTGCTTTCTGGGCTGCATCCAGCTGAATGCAGCGCTCCTTTCCCTGCAAGCACGTGGGATCCTGGCAGAGCAGCAGGGATCTGGTGTGGAGGGATGAGGGGGAGCAGCGTTTGTCCTGAAGGTCGGAGGATGCTGTTTCTGGCCAGCCTTGGTCACATCCGTGCTGTCCCCTGCAGGTACCTGTTCTGGACGGAGTGGGGGCAATACCCCCGCATTGAGCGCTCTCGCCTGGATGGCACCGAGAGGATGGTGCTGGTTAACGTCAGCATCAGTTGGCCCAACGGGATATCCGTCGACTACGAGGTACTGTGTGCCCAGAGGTCCCTAAAGCCGTGCTGGTGGGACACGGCTTTGCCAGGGCCATGGGGGCTCCTCTCCAGTTCAGGGAGGGTTGTTCCAAAGGAACTCTGTGGTGGGAGATGCAGAGGGTTCCTTTGTGCCTCCCCAATGCACTGCTCCGTTGCTGATCCAGCTGCTTTCTCATCACCTCAGGATGGAAAGCTTTACTGGTGCGATGCCCGGACAGACAAGATAGAACGGATTGACCTGGAGACGGGTGAAAACCGAGAGGTTGTTCTGTCCAGCAACAACATGGACATGTTCTCCGTGTCGGTCTTTGAGGAGTACATCTACTGGAGCGATAGGTACGGGGTCCAAGGGATGCGGTGGTGTTGGGTTGCCTCGGAAGGTGGGTGCTCTGGGTCCCGCCACAGGGTGCTGCTGGGCTTGGCCCCGTGTCGGTCTCTCAGTGGCTCCATCCTTTCTTTAGGACTCATGCGAATGGCTCCATCAAAAGAGGCAACAAGGACAACGCCACCGAGTCGGTGTCCCTGCGGACGGGGATCGGCGTGCAGCTCAAGGACATCAAAGTCTTCAACCGGGCCAGGCAGAAGGGTGCGTGTGGGAGCAGGGGGGTCAGCTTCCTCTGGGAATGGGGGAGCAGGGAGCATCCTACGCAGAGCCTCCAACAACCCCCCTTTTCCTGCGCAGGCACCAACATCTGTGCTCAGAACAATGGGGGCTGCCAGCAGCTCTGCCTCTTCCGGGGCAATGGGCAGAGGACGTGTGCCTGTGCCCATGGCATGCTGTCTGAGGACGGGGTGAGCTGCCGGGACTACGACGGATACCTGCTGTACTCGGAGCGCACCATCCTCAAGAGCATCCACCTGTCAGACGAGAACAACCTCAACGCGCCCATCAAGCCCTTCGAGGACGCCGAGCACATGAAGAACGTCATCGCCTTGGCCTTTGACTACCGCTACGGCTCCAAGGGCAGCAACCGCATCTTCTACAGCGACATCCACTTCGGCAACATCCAGCAGATCAACGACGACGGCACCGGGCGCAAGACCATTGTGGAGAGTGAGTGTCGCAGGGCTCTTGGAGCCCTCTCAGCCCTCCTTTGTGCTCTCCCCCATCCTGAACTCCCCCTTTCCTCCCCCCAAATGGACGTGTTTCGGTGTCTGGGAGGCGTTTGGAGTGGTGGATGGGAAGGGTTCAGCTGCGAGCTCCCTCCTGGAGCCGGTGCTGGAGGACGCAGCCTCGCAGAGCTTGTTCTGGCACGCAGAGCGGATCACGAGGCTGAGGCGCGCACGTGGGCAGGCGCTGCTCTAGGAGCAAGGCACTGCAGCAAACCTGGGAGCTGCTCCGTTGACTTCCAAGGCAGAGCCGTTGAGCCTGAGCCAACCTTGCCCCGTGCTCACCTCCAGGCTCTGTCTGCACTCAGATGGTGGCATCGGCTCCTGCAGCAGCTGGAGAGCCCGCGTCTGCTGCTCTGCCACTGGGGAGCATGTCCAGCAAGGGTTATGGATGTGCTCGCTAATGCGGGTGTTTGCATTTGGTACTCGGGCTGGCTGCTGTCGCCGAGATCAGGAGGGCAGGGCCCAGCTCTCACACATGGTTCATCAAGCCTTTTGCTGGTCGTTAGCGGGGAAGGATGGGTGAGCAGTTCAAGCTCCTGGCCTGGGAGCTGGAGAGAAGGATCCCTGGTTGGCCACAAGTCTTTGTCTCGTCACGTCGTGCCTCTGGCTCTCAGCTCTCCCTTGGCAGAGGGAGAACCTTCCCCTTCCCAGTGCAGATGCTGTGGGGGACAGGAGGACCAGGACTGGCCAGTGCAGGGCTGATGGTCAGAGCACGAGTTCAAGCCCTTGTTTTGTCACTGGCGAACATTGCTCAGCCTTCCCTTAAGGAAGTGTCATTGCTGGCTTGGTAAAGCCCAGGAGGCTCCCCAGTGAGATGAGGGGGTCCCATCTCACCCCTTAGCACAGACACCAGCCCAATCAGGTGGTGTTAAAGCAGCCAGAGCCTCTGAGGGGGATGTCATTAGAAGGCTGCCAAAGAAGATGCCCATGGGTGTCATGGCCATCAGTGGCTGATGTGCCCCTGGCCTGTACCCCCCCCTTGCAGACGTGGGCTCGGTGGAGGGGCTGGCCTACCACCGCGGCTGGGACACGCTGTACTGGACGAGCTACACCACCTCCACCATCACCCGCCACACCGTGGACCAGAGCCGCTTGGGCGCCTTCGAGAGGGAGACGGTGATCACCATGTCAGGGGACGATCACCCCCGGGCCTTCGTGCTGGATGAGTGCCAGAAGTGAGTGTCCGTGCGTGGTCCGTAGGGCCAGCATCCAGGACACCCCTCCCCTGGGGTGGAAGCACCGGCTCCCAACACAGAGAGTGTTGGACCCATGGAGGAAAGGTCCTCACACAATCATTCAGCATCCCAAAGTCCCATCCCCTTCCCTGCCTGGCTGGTTCCATGGGGTACCACGCTTCCCAGCTGGCTGCAATGGCCTCATTTGTCCCTTTCCCACCCCACAACATCCCATCCACCCTAAAGTCCCTGGAAGCCGCATAGCAGAGGGGCATGGCAGAGAGTTGGGGTTGTAAAGCCATTGCGTGTCTCACCCCTTGCAGCCTGATGTTCTGGACCAACTGGAATGAGCAGCACCCCAGCATCATGCGTGCCACCCTTTCTGGTGCCAACGTCCTCATCATCATTGACCAGGACATACGGACACCCAATGGGCTGGCCATTGACCACAAGGCTGAGAAGATCTACTTCTCTGATGCCACACTGGACAAAATCGAGCGATGTGAATACGACGGCTCCCACCGCCACGTGAGTGCGGGGATGGGGCTGGGGCGACGTCCACGGGCACAGGGGACACACAGGGACAGGCTGCCTTTGGTTTGACGTCCCTTGTGCTCATGGCCTGTCCATGTCCCGCAGGTGATCCTGAAATCAGAGCCCGTGCACCCCTTTGGCCTGGCTGTCTATGGGGATTACATCTTCTGGACGGACTGGGTGCGCAGGGCCGTGCAGCGAGCCAACAAGTACGTGGGCACGGACATGAAGCTCCTGCGGGTTGACATCCCCCAGCAGCCCATGGGCATCATTGCCGTGGCCAACGACACGGACAGCTGTAAGGATGCGGAGATCCCTGCCCCATCCCAGGCAGTGCCAGGGGAGGGAGAGCCCATCCCACCATCCTGCCATTGCCCCTTCAAGACCCTCACCGCCAAGGCATTTCCATCTCCAAACCCTGTGCAGGCTGGGGGGTTCCCTGTTTGTGCTCTTCCCAGGGCATCCTCCTTGCAGGACTGGGTGCCCCGACCCTGTGCATCCCCCTAGGGCCCCCTGAATTGCCTGGGGAGGAGAAAGGGAAGGGGCCACTGGTTCTGTCCCTGGTGTGAGCGCTCCCCCTCTGTCCTAGGTGAGCTGTCCCTGTGCAGGGTGAACAACGGCGGCTGCCAGGACCTCTGCCTGCTCACTCCCAAGGGCCACGTCAACTGCTCCTGCCGTGGGGAGCGCGTCCTGCAGGAGGACCTCACCTGCAAAGGTGGTGGGGACGTGGAAGCGGGAGCTGCTGGGGACGGGAAGGGCAGGAGAGGCCGGTCCCTGACGCTCCCCCCGTGTCCCTTCCAGCCCTGAATTCCACCTGCAACGTGCACGACGAGTTCGAGTGTGGGAACGGCGACTGCATTGACTTCAGCCGGACCTGCGATGGCGTCGTGCACTGCAAGGACAAGTCAGATGAGAAGCAGTCCTACTGCAGTAAGGTTCCTCCTCTTGCTGCTTTGATCACACACACATGCGCCCCCAGCACGTGCAGGCACCCAGCTCTGGCTGGCAAAGGGAGACTGGGATCCTGGGTGTCTTCTTGTGTCCCTTTTGCCCTCCCAGAGATGGGTCCATCCAGGCTTTAAGTGCTCCAGACTGTTGCCAGTTTGGCGGGGCAGGATGGAGAGTGGAACACCTTGAGCTGACCCAGTGGGGCTGCAGCATCCCTTGTCTAACCCTGACCTGGAGAGGTCTCAGCTGGGCAAAGGCGATGCTTCGCCCTGCAATGCGATGCCACTGGCACAGGGTTAAGCAGGGGATGCTGCCGGCACAGGGAGCCCGTCTGCTGATCCTGCCTGCTGCTGCTTCCTGCTGGAAGAGTCCCTGAGGAGCTGAGGCAGCCTCACCCTCACCTCCTCCTCCTCGTCCCCCCTCGCAGGCAGCCGCAAGTGCAAGAAGGGTTACCTGCACTGCATGAACGGACGCTGCATCGCCAGCCGCTACTGGTGCAATGGCGTGGATGACTGCGGGGACAACTCGGATGAAGTGCCCTGTAACAGTAAGGATGCTGCCTGGCTCCTGGCCAGCCCTTGCCAGGGCTCTGTCAGCTGCCTGGGACGGGGACAGCAGCTTCGGGAAAGGGTTACCTTGAGCTTGACAGGATCAGAGCAGAGCCAGGGCTTCGTGGCGAGTCCAAGGTTTAAATCCTGCTCATGCTGCTTGCGCTTTGTCAGATCAGTCCCTGACAGCTCGGGAGGAAGAGCTCCTGAGCATTGCCGTGCAGCACCCAGAGCGCAGCACCTGGGAGGAGCAGTCGGCAGGAGGAGCACAGAGCGATGCTCCTCACGGCTCCCACGCTCCCCCGAGCATCCCTGCAGGGCTGCTTGGTTCAGAACCAAGAGCAGGAGATTCCCTGAGCTCACCCAGCTCCAGGCAGAGTGTGCTGAGCTGGGGAGACCGCAGGTCTCAGCCAGAAGGGACACCAGAGATGGGGGTACAGGATCAGGTGCCCCATAGCCTGCTCTGGGCATTGGGTGTATGGGGGCTGCTGGGTGTGTCCCCCCCCCCCCAGCCTCATCCCCTGTGGGGCTTCCCCCTTACAGAAACCAGCTGTGCTGCCACCGAGTTCCGCTGCCGGGACGGGACCTGCATCGGGAACTCGAGCCGCTGCAATCAGTTCATTGACTGCGAGGATGCTTCGGATGAAATGAACTGCAGTGAGTGCCCCAGCTCTGCCCCTTGCTCCCAGCTCTGCCTTGATGGAGCTGCTCCTGCCCTCTGGGTCCCTGCACCGTGTTTCAGTCCTTGGCATGAGGGAGAAGGGCCCTGCCTCCTGTCCCATCAGCACATCACTGCATCCTTCCATGCCGTGCTATCCCCTCACCACCCCATAGCCCATCAGAAGTGCTTAACGTGGTCCCAGCAGCTCATAGGGCTGATGCTCGGTGCGGCTCTTGGGAAGGGAAGGGCTGTTGGATGCAGGCTTGGGCTGATGCTGCGTGGTGGGACCACAGGGCACCCATCACACGGGGCTCCTGGTGTGGTCCCTTGCAGCCGCCACCGACTGCAGCAGCTATTTCAAGCTGGGGGTGAAGGGCACCACGTTCCAGAAGTGCGAGCACACGTCGCTGTGCTACGCCCCGAGCTGGGTGTGCGATGGGGCCAATGACTGCGGAGACTACTCGGACGAGCGCAACTGCCCAGGTGAGTGCAGGGAGAGGAGAAGGGGGCTCGGGGCATCCCGATGGGCGATGTCCCTTTGGGGTCCATGTGGGTGGCGGGTGCTTTGTTGGCACACTGGGACCATGGTCCTGCGTGGAGGGTGCTGATGGGTGCGGGAGCACAGAGGGCTTTTGGGGAGGAACCCTTTGGGGTCGGGTGGCTCTGGGTTGGGAGGAGGCAGGACGTGTCCACAGCACCCTTCTGGATGTTTCCCTTCCCAAACCAGGCGGGAGGAAACCCAAGTGTCCAGCCAATTACTTCGCCTGCCCAAGCGGGAGATGCATCCCCATGACCTGGACCTGTGACAAAGAGGATGACTGCGAGAACGGAGAAGACGAGACCCACTGCAGTGAGCGGCAGGGTGGGGAGAGCAAGGGACATGGGGGTGATGGCATGGGGTGGCGAGCACAGGCATGCGAAAGGGCAGGCAGGACCCTCTCTGACGCCCCTTTGCCAAGGACCAGGCTCCAGATTCTTCCCCCTCTATGGTCTTATTCCACAAGCTTGGGCTTCTGGCTGCGACCAATGCATTGCTCAGTGCACACACTGGTGCCCAGGGGCATTTTGAAGGTGGCCAGTTCTGGCTCCCTTAGTTTATAGCTTTAGTACCAATCCCCCTGAACAAACCCCAACCGTTGCTCAGGAGCTGGGGAACATTTCCAGCTGTAGAGCAGGGAATCCCCCGCTGGTCCTGCCGCTCCAGTGCCCATCACCGTTGCGTCCTTCCCCCTGCATTGCCGTAGCTCTGACCCTTCCTCTCCTCTCCCAGACAAGTTCTGCTACCCCGTGCAGTTCGAGTGCAACAACCACCGCTGCATCTCCAAGCTCTGGGTGTGTGATGGGGCAGACGACTGCGGGGATGGCTCCGATGAAGACAGCCGCTGCCGTGAGTCTGCTCCAGCCGCTGCTCTGACCCCCCTCAGTCCCTGCCTCCATCCCTGTGCATTCCTCCCTCTGCCCATCCCTTCTCCCACCCTTGCTTTCCTGTGCCGTGGTCCTCACTGCCCTCCTGGGTTCTGTATCCCCCCTCACCAGCGGGGGTGACCGGCTTCCTTCCTGCTTCTCCCTGCCCCAGGGCTGACCACGTGCAGCGCGGGATCCTTCCAGTGCCCGGGCACCTACGTGTGCGTGCCCGAGCGCTGGCTCTGCGATGGAGACAAGGACTGTGCGGATGGAGCTGATGAGACCCTGGCTGCTGGCTGCTGTGAGTGCCCCACGGGCTGGTGCTCGGCAGGAGGAGCAGAGTGTAGTGCAGGCAGAGCACTCCGTCGGGAGCAGATGGGATGCCTCATCCTGCAGCGCTGTGGTGGCGGCACACCTGGACGTGGGGATGTCTGGGCCAAGGGCACCCGGGTGCTGTTCACAGCCACGGGACAAGGGCTGGGGGGGGCAGGCAGGAGAGCAGAGGGGTCTGACGGGGGGGGTCTGACAGTGATGCCTCATTGCAGTGTACAACAACACGTGTGATGAGCGGGAGTTCATGTGTGGAAACCGCCAGTGCATTCCCAAGCACTTCGTCTGCGACCATGACGATGACTGCGGGGATGGCTCGGATGAGTCCCCAGAGTGTGGTGGGTGCCTATGGGACCGGGGGGGGGGACAGCGAGGGCTGTATCTCCTGCAGCACTGGGTCTCCTGAGATAAGGAAGAAGCTCTTCCCTGTGAGGGTGGTGAGGCACTGGCACAGGGTGCCCAAGGAAGTGATGGGTGCTCCATCCCTGGCAGCGTTCAAGGCCAGCTTGGACGGAGCCTTGGATTCATGCTTAGTGTGAGGTGTTAGAACTGGATGACCTTAAGGTCCTTTCCAACCCAAACCATTCTATGGGACCCTGGAGGAGTCTTCATTACCCTGAAAGGGTTTGGGGTGAGGAGAGGGGTTGGATGCTCCCGCATCGCCTGAGCTGCTGCTGTCCCACAGAGTACCCCACGTGTGGTCCCCATGAGTTCCGCTGCGCCAACGGCCGCTGCCTCAGCAACCGGCAGTGGGAATGCGACGGCGAGTTCGACTGCCACGACCACTCGGATGAGGCGCCCAAGAACCCGCGTTGCACCAGCCCAGGTACCGCTGGGGGCCACGGCTGGGAGCGGGGCCGCCCGGTTCCCCCTGTGCTGACCGCTGCCACGTCCCCACTGCAGAGAACAAGTGCAACGACTCCTTCTTCCTCTGCAAGAACGGGAAGTGCATCCCCGAGGCTCTGCTGTGCGACAACAACAACGACTGCTCCGACGGCTCCGATGAGCTCAACTGCTTCATCAATGAGTGCCTTAACAAGAAGCTGAGCGGCTGCTCCCAGGAGTGCGAGGACCTCAAGATCGGGTACAAGGTAAAGGGCCCGCAGGCCAGGAGCATCGGCCAAAGGGATGCTCTCCTGCTCCCTGCCTCCTCCACGGCATCGTGTCCTGCGCCAGCTGGGCAGGGGATGCTCACCTGGGCTGCTGTCTGCAAGCTGCCTGTGCCCGAGCCCGCCTGTCCCGTGGTGCTGCCTGTCACGTCCCTGGATGTGTCTAACAGCTCCGGGTTGCCTCCTGCAGTGCAGATGCCGTCCCGGCTTTCGGCTGAAGGACGACGGGAAGACGTGCATTGACATCGACGAGTGCTCCACCACCTACCCCTGCAGCCAGAAGTGCATCAACACCCTGGGGAGCTACAAGTGCCTGTGCATAGAGGGCTACAAGCTCAAACCTGACAACCCCACCAGCTGTAAAGCTGTTACAGGTGAGAGTGGAGGAGGCAGGGATGCTCTTCTGGTGATGCTGCTGGTGCTGGGGTTGGTCACGGTGCTCCACAAGGCAAAGCTGCTGCCTTGGGCTTACGGAAGAGAGCTGGGAAGCAGTGGGGCAGGGGGCGAGGTGGGACCCACATCCCTGACACATCTCCTGCCTTCCCTGTGCAGATGAAGAGCCCTTCCTCATCTTTGCCAACCGGTACTACCTGAGGAAGCTCAACCTGGATGGCTCCAACTACACGCTGCTCAAGCAGGTTCGGAAGGAGCTGGCGGTTGGAGAGGGGCCCTGTTGCTTGTAGGTGCTGCAGGAAAGGCTCTTCCAATGCTTCTCCCTTCCTCGCAGGGGCTGAACAATGCAGTGGCGCTGGATTTCGACTACCGGGAGCAGATGATCTACTGGACTGATGTCACCACGCAGGGCAGCATGATCCGCCGCATGCACATCAACGGCAGCAACGTTCAGGTGGGGATTGAGGCAGCCCCAGCCTGGGCCATTGGTCCTCACCAATTTCCTGCCCCAGGGACACCACCAGTGACTGAGGCCATCACTGAGCTCAGGGCATCAGCCCAGGTTGCTATGGGCTGTTCTGCATCCCCATCCCAAGCAGAGATGGGCTCCATGCTGCCCCAGAGCAATGGGTGGGAAGGGAGGAGGAAAGGGAGCTGGGGAGGACCACTGGGGAGGACCAGGAAGTGGGATGCTGGGGGTTGGAACTGGATGATCTTAAGGTCCTTTCCAGCCCAAACTGTTCTATGATCCCATGTTGTCACCCCCCGAGGAACCAGGGTGGGATCTGCTTCTCCCTGTCCAGCCCCAGCATCTCTGTTTTCTCCCAACAGGTCCTTCACCGCACTGGGCTCAGCAACCCCGATGGGCTGGCTGTGGACTGGGTGGGAGGCAACCTGTACTGGTGCGACAAAGGTCGGGACACCATCGAGGTGTCGAAGCTCAACGGTGCCTATCGCACTGTCCTGGTGAACTCGGGTCTGCGTGAGCCCCGGGCACTGGTGGTGGATGTCCAGAATGGGTGAGAGCCTGGGGGACCTGCACCTACTCCTCTGTGCCCTTCTTCCATCTTCCCTAGTCCCGGAGGTTGGGAGATGGGATGAGGTCTTCCCTCCTCACCTCTAGGGCTCTTGGCTGCTTCTCCCTACCCATCACATCAGTTCAGCCATTGGGCACTCACTGCTGTGGCTTGGGCTGGACTCAGTCTCCCTCCGCTCTTCTGTTCCATCCCCAGTTACCTGTACTGGACAGACTGGGGGGACCACTCCCTCATCGGGAAGATCGGCATGGATGGCACCAACCGCAGCGTCATCGTTGACACCAAGATAACTTGGCCCAATGGCCTCACCCTGGACTACATCAACAGCCGCATCTATTGGGCTGATGCACGGGAGGACTACATAGAGTTTGCCAGCCTGGATGGCTCCAACCGGCACACGGGTGAGAGCACCGGGGTCCCACCAGGGCTGGCTATGGTCCCCAGCTCCACCACCTCCTCTGAGCAGGAGGAGAGGTCTGCTCCTTGGAAGGGGTGGCGTGAGGCTGAGCCACCCATTCCCCTTGTTGCAGTGCTGAGCCAGGACATCCCGCACATCTTTGCCCTCACGCTCTTTGAGGATTTCATCTACTGGACCGACTGGGAGACCAAGTCCATCAACCGGGCCCACAAGACCACGGGAGCCAACAAGACCCTGCTGATCAGCACCCTGCATCGCCCCATGGACATCCACATCTACCACCCCTACCGCCAGCCTGACGGTGAGCTGAGATGCGCCCGCACCAGGGCTCGAAGCTGAGGGTCCCCTGCCTTGGTCTGACTCGTGGTTGTGTCTCTGTTCCCCCCTCCCAGTTCCCAACCATCCCTGCAAGACCAACAACGCTGGATGCAGCAACCTCTGCCTCCTCTCTCCGGGCGGGGGGCACAAATGTGCTTGTCCCACCAACTTCTATTTGGGCAGCGATGGCAAAACCTGCGTCTCCAACTGCACGGCCAGCCAGGTACGAGAGCCCTGCCTGCCCGGCCATGCCCTGGCCTCTTGTGCTGTGCTTTCAGCAGGCCCCAGCTCCTCTGCTGGCGCTGGTGCTGTGCATCAGGTGGCTGCAGGCGCAGGCAACACTTCCCTCCTGTGGCACTTGCCAGCACACGCAGAGTGCAGTCGTTTGGGGGTGCCCAGGGGAGCCAGAGGGTATCTGTGGGTCGAGGTTTCCCCCCAGCATCCTGGGGGTGGAGTGCCTGGGAAGCGGGATAAAGCCTTTGGGGTCCTCCCTCCCTGCGCCCTCAGCAGTGTGGGTCTCTCCATCGCAGTTTGTCTGCAAGAATGACAAGTGCATCCCTTTCTGGTGGAAATGCGACACAGAGGACGACTGCGGGGACCGCTCGGATGAGCCGGAGGACTGCCGTGAGTGACCGCAGCGTCGGCCGGGCTCCTGCCAGCCCTCCAGCATCGTGTGCTGTGCAGAGCTGCTGGTCCCCCCCCAGCCCCACTGCTTAGCTGGCCTCAGGGCAGTGCTGCTGCTCCCTGCCAGCTCCAGCACAGGGCAGAGTCACCCTGTTAATGGGGCTTAAGGAACAGGGGTGGGGGGATAACAACAGCCAACTGCTGCTCTCAGTTCACTGCACCCCAGTTGGGTGCTGAGGAACCCAGAGGGGAAAGTGGGAGGTTAAGGTTTACCAGAGCACACGTCTCACCCCGTCTTGCTCACCCCGCAGCTGAGTTCAAATGCAGGCCAGGGCAGTTCCAGTGCTCCACTGGGATCTGCACCAACCCGGCCTTCATCTGTGATGGGGACAACGACTGCCAGGACAACTCGGATGAAGCCAACTGTGGTAGGCTCCCCATCTCCTCCTCGCAAGCCCAGTGTCCCAGGAAGCAGAGGTGCAGTGGGTCAGGTCCTGAGCTGGCTGCCTCCTTTCCCCAGATATCCACGTCTGTCTGCCCAGCCAGTTCAAATGCACCAACACCAACCGCTGCATCCCCGGCATCTTCCGCTGCAACGGGCAGGACAACTGCGGTGATGGAGAGGACGAGAAGGATTGCCGTGAGTGTGGGGCTGGGAGCCATGGGGCATGTGCACGCTTGGGGTGAGGAGCTCAGTGCTGCGTCGGATGCGTGTCTCCTCCGGGCAGGGGCTTTCTCCTTGCCTCTGCCCACTGTCCCCCTGCAGACACTTCTGTTTCCTAGTGGAGATGAAATCCTTAAATCCCTTGAAGCGGCAGGGTCAATATTTGCACTGGATTTGCACTGAGCCTATTGCACAGCTGAGGGATTAAACTGGAACAGGGGAAGCTCAGGTTAGGTGTAAGGAAGCAGTTCTTTACTGGGAGGCACGGGTTGCCCAGAGAAGTGGTGAATGCTCCATCCCAGTGTTCAAGGCCAGGTTGGAGGGGGCTTGGCCAACCTGGTCTAGCGAGGGGCATCCCATGCCCATGCCCATGGATGAGCTTTAAGGTCTTTTCCAACCCAAGCCATCCCATGGCTCTGATCTGCATCCCCCGCTCAGTGGGGGGGGGGGGGGGGGGAGAGGTTATGGGGCTGTGCCCCACTGCCTCTCCTGACTGCTTCTCCCCGCTGCAGCGGAGGTGACCTGTGCTCCCAACCAGTTCCAGTGCGCCATCACCAAGCGCTGCATCCCTCGTGTCTGGGTGTGCGACCGGGACAACGACTGTGTCGATGGCTCAGATGAACCTGCCAACTGCAGTAAGAAGCCTGTGTGGGGATGGGGGGGGTCCACACTGAAACCGGGAGCTCCCCGGTGCCTCTGCGTGCTGCGGGTCCCTGTGGGCAATGGGTGATGGTGGGGATGATTCTGCCTTGGTCTGCCCCTCTCTCTGACTTCTCCCTGCTTGCAATGGGGGGATCTTGCCCTCTGTGTTGCAAGGCTGCTGGCACAAGGTGGTGCTAACCCCACTTGTGCCATCTCGTTGCCCCCCCCCCCCAAGCACAAATGACGTGTGGCGTGGACGAGTTCCGCTGCAAGGACTCGGGCCGGTGCATCCCAGCGCGCTGGAAGTGCGATGGGGAGGACGACTGCGGGGATGGGTCCGACGAGCCCAAGGAGGAATGCGGTGAGCAGGGGCTGGGGAGAGGAGCCCCGAGGGCACCGTGTGGGCAGGGAGCCCTATGGCAGGGCAGCGCTGATCCCATCCTGTCCCATCCCAGATGAACGGACCTGTGAGCCCTACCAGTTCCGCTGCAAGAACAACCGCTGCGTGCCGGGTCGCTGGCAGTGTGACTACGACAACGACTGCGGGGACAACTCGGACGAGGAGAGCTGCAGTATGTGCTGCCTTCGAGCCTTTGCTGTGCTGGGAGCTGGTGGAGAGTGGCTCAATGCCCCCCATCTGGCCCCAAGGCCTGCCAGTGCCCCCCAGCTCTAGAGGGGAGCATCAGTGGATGGATGCTTGGTGCCAGGGTTCCTCCTGCCACAAGTGGGGCAGGTAGAAGGGAGGAGGTGACCCCAGCATCCACATGGGCTCTGCCACATCCCAGAGGGGCCGCGGCAGAGCCAGACCCTCTCCCCACCATCAGCTCCCACCCGGGTCCTGCTGTCTCCCTGCAGCTCTCTAGGGTGCAGCTTTCTGTTTTCTGTTGCTTTCACATCGTGGGGTTGAGTTTGTGCCATTTCACCTCATCTTATGTTTTTCTCCATTTTCACACTGTCGTTACGGGGCACTCAGAGGTAGGTTCCTGCCAAAATCTTTCTAATTCCATGTACAGTCCCTCTCGAACAAATGAAGACCATAAGTTCTAGGTGAGGGCAGAGGGGTCGGGACCCGACAACCCAGCCGGATTTATCCATCATCAGCACCAGCATCTCCCTCCACTGGAGCCGCAGTCGGGGAGGCTCCGACCCTGCTGCCTCCACCACCGGGGCCCATGCATGGCTCACACTTGGCTCCAAAATCCATCCCCTCCTTGACCCTTCCTGCTCTGCCTCCCTTTTCCTCTATAGTCCTGCTGGCTTCTGCTCTGCGGCCAGAGCGGCCGCCTGCCCCACATGTCCTACCCTAGGGCAATAGGGAAGGGAAGGATCCCAGTGGGAGACTGCCCTCCTGCAGGCAGGTTTGGCACTGCCTGTGTTGGTGTTGGCCCACTGGGCTGCGAGGGCTCTGTCCCCACGCCATGCAAGGAGGGGACCATGTGCAAGCGCTGCTAGACCTGGCCATGGGCAGCAGGGAGCTATAGGGCTGGTGGAGAACGACGTGGGGGGACACATGCAGCAGGGAAGCTGCCAGGAGCTGGTCTGTATGGCCATGGTACCCCCCCACAACCCCATTTCCCTGCAGGGAACTGGGATGGGAAGGGGCCGCGAGGTGGCATCAGCCGTGCCCCTCTTTGGCCGTTCCCCAGCTCTGCTTGCCCCCCACTCTGTGCCTCTGGACCTGTGTCTGTGCCCCCCCCGCAGCCTGCCTGCAGCTCCCACTGCGGGCTCACCCTGTGTCCTCTGTCCCCAGCGCCCCGGCCCTGCTCCGAGAGCGAGTTCTCGTGTGCCAACGGCCGCTGCATCGCCGGCAGATGGAAGTGTGATGGGGACCACGACTGCGCGGATGGCTCCGATGAGGTACCTTCACCCTGTGCGCCGCTGGGGACCCGGCCTTGGCCACCGGGCAGGGGCTGAGAGCCTGCTCCTGGAACGGGATGCTGCCCCGCGCGGGGCTGTCCTGGCTGACTGCTGCCCCTTGCCTTCCCCTGTGCAGAAAGACTGCACCCCGCGCTGCGAGTTCGACCAGTTCCAGTGCAAGAACGGGCACTGCATCCCCATGCGCTGGCGCTGCGATGCTGATGCAGACTGCATGGACGGCACTGACGAGGAGAACTGCGGCACTGGGGGTAAGGGCAACGCTGCGAGTGTGCCTCGGGGCCGGTTGTCCATGTCCCCTCGTGTCTCCTGTGTCCCCAGCGCGGGTGGGAGCACTCTGGGCATGCACAGGCACATATCCAAGTGCTGGAGAGCCCCCCAGCTGTGCTGTAAATTGGAGCTGTGCTGGAAATTGGAGTGTAAATTGCAGTGCCAGGCTGGGGTTTCGGTAGCCGGGCAGCGGCATCTCACGGCTCTCCTCCTGTCCCATTGCCGTCGCAGTTCGCACGTGTCCCCTGGATGAGTTCCAGTGCAACAACACGCTGTGCAAGCCCCTGGCCTGGAAGTGTGACGGGGAGGATGACTGCGGGGATAACTCGGACGAGAACCCCGAGGAGTGCTGTGAGTGATGCTGCATTGCCTCTCCCCGTTCCCCGGCATGGGCTGCAGGGGCAGCGGTCTGAGGGGTGACAGTCCCCGAGCCACGGGTCCCCTTTGTGCCAAGGGGGGGCTCCAGTCGGAGGTGCTGGGGCTGGCGATGGGGAGCGGGGCTGGGCCAGGAACTGGGCCGTTGTCTTTGCTTCAGTCTCTTTGCTTTAGTCTCCGGAGCCCGCTCGCCCTCGTGGGACCAAGCCTCCCCGGAGGCCGAGGCCGAGCAGCAGCTCGTGACAAGCGCGACAGCCCGGCTATGGCGTCTCCTTTCACCGTCACCGTTTGTTTCTGTTTGCCGGTGCAGTGAAATTCCAGTGTCCCCCCAACAGACCGTTCCGCTGCAAGAACGACCGCGTATGTCTGTGGATCGGTCGACAGTGCGACGGCATCGACAACTGTGGAGACAACACGGACGAGAGGGACTGCGGTGAGCGGGGCTGCCTCCGGGCACCGCGCCGGGGTGCAGTGCGTTGCAGAGCACCCCAAAACCGGGTGCCGGTGTCCTTGTCGCCATCTGCACCATTGGCACCCTGAGGCTCCGGCGGGGATGGGTGCCCGTGGGCAGGGAGCGTCACAGCCACAACCCCTGCTCCCGCAGAGTCACCCACGGCCAAGCCCAAGAGCTGCAGCCAGGACAAGAACGAGTTCCTCTGCGAGAACAAGAAATGCATCAGTGCCAACCTCCGCTGCAACTTCTTCGATGACTGTGGAGATGGCTCCGATGAGCAGTCCTGCTCCCATGGTGGGTGGGCATTGGGGTGGCAAAGGGGGGGACACTGGGGGGAGCTGCGAAGGGGCTGACAGCTCATCCCCCGCTGCAGACCACAAGTCGTACGACTGCATGACCAACACCACCATGTGTGGGGATGAGGCCCAGTGCATCCAGTTGCAGTCCTCCACGTACTGCACGTGTCGTAGAGGCTTCCAGAAGGTGCCAGACAAGAATTCCTGCCAAGGTACTTCGCGACACTGATAGATGAGGTTTGGGGTCAGGCCATTGGGGTTATGGTTGGGTTTTGCCCCCAAGATGGAGCATCAGAAATGGTGTCTGTGGGGCTTGGAGAGAGATGGGGTCTCCAAGTGCTGGGTAGCACAGACCAGCCCCTGAGGTGGGCACCCTCCTGTTCTCCCCCCGACTCCCATCTCCCATTACCCAGACGTCAACGAGTGCCTGCACTTTGGGACATGCTCCCAGCTCTGCAACAACACCAAGGGCTCCCATGTCTGCAGCTGCGCCAAGAACTTCATGAAGACGGACAACATGTGCAAAGCAGAAGGTGAGGAGGGCATGGGGCCCCCTCTTCCCTCCCTGCTCCTTCTCCCCATGCACCTCTGCCCACACCAACATCTCCTCTTCGTCCGCAGGCTCCGAGCACCAAATCCTCTACATCGCCGATGACAACAAGATCCGGAGCATGTACCCCTTCAACCCCAACTCTGCCTACGAGCCGGCCTTCCAGGGCGATGAGAACGTGCGCATCGATGCCATGGACATCTACGTCAAGGGCAACAAGATCTACTGGACCAACTGGCACACGGGCAGGATCTCGTACCGGGAGCTGCCCGCCTCTTCCACCGCCTCCACCGCCTCCAACCGCAACCGGCGCCAGATCGACGGCGGTGTCACCCACCTCAATGTGAGCTCTGCCGGGGGACCCGGCGGGAGGCACCGGGACCGGGCTGCTGGCATCCTCTGCCCTCACCTCTTTGTCCCCTTTGTGCCCTTCCCAGATCTCGGGGCTGAAGATGCCGCGGGGCATTGCCATTGACTGGGTGGCCGGGAACATTTACTGGACGGACTCGGGGCGGGACGTCATCGAGGTGGCGCAGATGAAAGGCGAGAATCGCAAGACGCTCATCTCGGGCATGATCGATGAGCCCCACGCCATCGTGGTCGACCCACTTAGGGGGTGAGAGGCTTGAGCCCTTTCTCCTTTGCATCTTCCCGGTCCTCGCTCTGGCTCCTCTTGCCAACAAGCCCGTCCATGGGGAAGCTCCCTGTGCCCAGTGACCGCTCGAGCCAGCTGGCTCCTTGGGTCATGATGGTGATGCTATGGGGAGAACAGGGGAGGATTTCCCTCTCCATGGGGCCTTGGAATGTCCTCCTGCTGTTCCCCTCCTTGCTCCCACGCCGGGAGTGACCTGCCCGTGTCCTTTGCAGGACTATGTACTGGTCAGACTGGGGCAATCACCCCAAGATCGAGACAGCGGCTATGGACGGGACCCTGCGCGAGACCCTGGTGCAGGACAACATCCAGTGGCCAACTGGTGAGCAAAGACGGGTGTTGAGGGGGGCACAAGGGGTGGTGAAGACCTTGCAGGGGGGACGTACAACCCACCCGTGCTGGGGAGGGTTGACCATGCAGCTCTGAGCCCCATGGCAGGAGTATGTAGGGGCCATGACTTGGTCAAGAGGGGCTCGGAGGGTGGGTTGGGGGCCTCAAACTCAGTGTGGGGGGGTGTGTGTGACCCCTCAGGCCTGGCTGTGGACTACCACAATGAGCGGCTGTACTGGGCTGATGCCAAGCTCTCCGTCATCGGCAGCATCCGGCTCAACGGCACCGACCCCGTAGTGGCCATTGACAACAAGAAGGGTAAGCTGGAGGACCCCAACACCGCCCCAAACGGGATCCAGCATCCCTCATCAGCCCTGTCCCAAGGCACTGAGCAGCTGAGTGTGCCCCCTCTTTCCTTCCCCAGGGCTGAGCCATCCGTTCAGCATCGACATCTTCGAGGACTACATCTATGGAGTCACCTACATCAACAACCGCATCTTCAAGATCCACAAGTTTGGGCACAAGGCTGTCACCAACCTGACGTCTGGCCTCAACCACGCAACCGATGTCGTGCTCTACCACCAGTATAAGCAACCAGAGGGTGTGTGCCAGGCCCGGGACCCCCACTCTGCTCCTGGGGCGGGAGGGAGATGCCATCAAGTGGGGCTTGATCTCTGATGTGGGGCATTGATGGAGCTTGGGCAAGAGACTCGGCCACACGAGCAAGGGGCACCTGGATGGGCAGAGCAAGAGGGTGGATGGGGGGGGACGGGGACAGATGCAATGGCAACCCCAGGGCGTTGGGTTTGCACAATGGGAGATGCCCCGAAGCTGCTGGGGGGAGCCCCACATCACCCCTTCCCTCTCGGCAGTGACCAACCCTTGTGACCGCAAGAAGTGCGAGTGGCTCTGCCTGCTCAGCCCCAGCGGCCCCGTCTGTACCTGCCCCAACGGCAAGCGCCTGGACAACGGCACCTGCGTGGTCATCCCCTCGCCCACCGTCTCCCCCGTTGGTAGGTGATGGGGAGCAAGGAGGAGGAAAGGGGGATGCTCCCCACCCGAGCGCGGTCCCGCTCACCTCCATCCCTCCCTCCCAGTGCCCACCACCGATACCTGCGACCTGGTGTGCCTGAACGGCGGTAGCTGCTTCCTCAACGCCCGCAGACAGGCCAAGTGCCGCTGCCAACCGCGCTACAACGGCGACAAGTGCCAGATTGACCAGTGCTGGGACTACTGCCAGAACGGGGGCACGTGCGCCGCGTCCCCATCGGGTAAGGGGCCGAGCCTGGGGGTCGGGGCTGCTCCTGGCTGCGCAGGGAGCGATGCTGATGGCTCTTGGTCCTTCAGGGATGCCCACCTGCCGCTGCCCCACCGGCTTCACGGGGCCCCGGTGCAACCAGCAAGTGTGCACCGACTACTGCCTGCACAACGGGAGCTGCACCGTGAACCAGGGCAACCAGCCCAACTGCCGCTGCCTGCCCACCTTCATCGGGGACCGCTGCCAGTACCGTGAGTGCTGCCTGCCCAGGGCGAGGGATGCGATGCGCTGGGTCTGGGGGATGCTCTGGGGAGAGCTCGGCTTCCTCTATGGGGGGAGTTGTCTGTGGTGACCCGGGGTGGGGTGGTGGGACCGGCACCCCTGGAGGGAACAGCGTGGGGCTGACCCCACGTATCCGCTTGCAGGGCAATGCTTTGACTACTGCGAGAACGATGGGGTTTGCCAGATGACAGCCAGTGGGGCCAAGCAGTGCCGCTGCCCTCCGCAGTTCGAGGGCGCCCAGTGCCAGGACAACAAATGCTCCCGGTGCCAGGAGGGCAAGTGCAGCATCAATAAGCAGAGCGGAGAAGTCTCCTGCATGTAGGTGCCGGGGACGTTGGGTCCATGGGAGGAAGAGGGGACGGAGGGTGCAAGGGTAACGGTGTCCCTGTGGGTGGATTGGGCAGAGCTGGGATGCTGGAATTCAGTGTGGGAGGCGCAGGAGCTGCGGGCATCTCTCCCACTAAGCCCATCCTGATGTGGGGCACAGGGCAGGCCTGGGGGGGTTGCCGTGTGCCTGACCCCCTCTGCCCCACAGCTGCCCGGATGGGAAGATAGCCCCGAGCTGCCTGACCTGCGACAGCTACTGCCTGCACGGCGGAACCTGCTCCATCAGCGACAAGACACAGCTGCCCCAGTGCCTGTAAGCCCCACAGGGGATGGGGGGGTACGGGAGAGCAGAGGGAGATGTGACTGACAGACCCCCATCTGTGTGCCCCCCCCCGGCCCCCAGGTCTGTGCCCCACCTCTGCATGCTGTCCCCCAGCCCTTGCTAACCCCGATGCTCTCCCCATGCTCTCAGGTGCCCGGTGGGGATGACGGGAACACGCTGCGAGGACTTCATCGTCAGCGAGCAGCAGAGCAGCCGTATGTGTGGGGCAGCCCATGGGGCCTGGTGCCAAACCCGGGTGTGTGTGTGTGTGTGTGTCAGGGGGTGTCTTTGCTGCTGATGTGACTGTACCCGTGCCTCTCTTCCTGCAGGAACAGCCTCCATCATCATTCCCATCCTGCTGCTGCTCATCCTCCTCACCGTGGTGGCTTTTGTCTGGTACAAGTGGAGGATTAAAGGGTGAGCCCGGCGCAGAAACCCTCCTTGTAGGGCTTGAGATCCTCACTGAAGAGGGATAAACAAGCGGGGACCGCTGGGGAATGGGGGCCCGGCGCTGCTGGCACTGACCCTCTCCCTCCCTCCCCAGCGCCAAGGGCTTCCAGCACCAGCGCATGACCAACGGTGCCATGAACGTGGAGATCGGGAACCCCACTTATAAAATGTACGAGGGGGAGCCCGACGACGACGTGGGGGAGCTGCTGGATGCAGACTTCGCCCTGGACCCGGACAAGGTGAGGGGGGCCCGGGGCCGTCGCGGCGCAGCGATGCTGCGCTGGGGCGAGCGGCAGCGATGGGGACGGCGTTACCTCTGCCCCCCCCCGCCATCCTTTCCCCCTCCCTGTTCCCTGCAGCCCACCAACTTCACCAACCCCGTCTATGCCACGCTGTACATGGGCGCCCACAACAGCCGTAACTCGCTGGCCAGCACGGATGAGAAGCGGGAGCTGCTGTCACGAGGCGCGGATGACGACCTGGCGGACCCCCTGGCATAGGGGCAGGATGGGGGGCACAGACACCCATTGCAGGAGGCGGGGGGGGCCGGGGGGGGGGGGGGGGGGGGCTGAGAGCCACTGTATAAATGTACAAATGAAGGATTATTACTTTTCTATGTGAGCAGTATTATTACCTGTATATTCCCCGGTACCAGGCCCCCGGCGCCTCATTGCCAGATCCAGCTTTGGTTTCTTTTCAATCTCTTTACATTTGGACCCCCCCCCCCCCGCCCCACCTTTCCCCTCCCCTCTCCCTCGCACCCATGGGTGGTGCCGCGCTCGGGGCAGGGGGGGGGCCAGGCCGAAGCTCTGGGCTTGGGGTTGATGGGATGCAAGGGGTGATGGTGATGTGGGGCACAGAGCAGGGGCCATGCGCTCCCCTCCTCTCAACCTCTGTCTCCCCCAGACCCTGCAGCTCCTCTATCCAGGGGCCCCGTTTCCTTCCTCCCCCCCCCCCCCAAATCTGCTGCTTCCTGGGTCCCCCTTCTCCTGCAGCTTGGCCTCTGCAACCTGGCCCCCTTATCCCCTCTCCCCACCTTTTCCTCCATCACCCCCCCCACCACCCGGCTCTGCCCAGCTGTTACAGGGGGCAGGGATGGAGCCCCCGCTCCGGTGCAGGGCTGAGGGTCCCCGGCCCCTCGCTCTGCTCTCGCCCCATCTCCAACATGCACATTTTTTAACAGGAAAACAAAAACGCGACAAATCCATGGAAACGACCTGGCTTTTATAGTAGAAATAAACAAGACGCATGTGGGGGGGGGTGGGGGGGACGGAGGAGCGGGGGGGGGGGGGCGGGGGGGGCAACCCCATCCTTTTGTTGGGGGGAAATGTTTTAATAATAATTTTTGCTGGATTACTTTACAACTAAAACAGATATTGTTATAAATAAAATTTTTAAAAACGGAAGCAGGCTGATGGTTGTGGGCAGGGGGTTTGGGGAGGGGGGGGCAATTGGGGGGCTGGGGGGGGGGGCATCACTCTGCCTTCACCCCCTCAGAGCCCCGAGGGGCACCACAGATGGGCGCTGTGAGGGCGAAGGGTGGCGGCGCTGATGTTTCCCATCCCCAAGGGGAAAGGAAGGGGGGGTTTGTGTTGTGTATGCGTGGTTGTGCCCCCCCCCCGGGATCCCCGGAGCGCCCCCCGCTCCGGTCCGCGGTCACCGATGCAGTACCCGGAGCGGCCACCAGGTGGCACCGCCGCCCTCGAGAAGGGAGCCGCGGCGGGGGGCTGCACTCGCACCCTATGAGCGCGCCCCCACGCGGCGGGCAGGGGAACAGCCCCGTCCCGCTCAGCACCGGCCGAGGGTCTCCGGTGTCCCCGTCCGGTCGCCCCCTCGAGTGTCCCCCACGGTGCCCACTCGTGTGCCCCTGCACGGCTGAGCCTCACCCCGGTGCTGCTGCCCCAGCACTGAGGGCCGAGGCAGGGAGTTTGAGGGGGCAGCAGCAGCACCCGTACCCCCAGGGCCGGATGGGGGCTCATGGTGCTGAGCTGGACGGGGCGAGCGCTGTGCTGGAGGCGTCGAGCCGTGCCATGTGCCAGCACCGCGGTGATGGTGGGGAGGGCAGCCCAGGCTGTGGGGGGCGATGCTCAGCACCCTCCTTGCCGGCACCCACCTCGCACCCCCCCCCTCTCCCCACCTCGCTCTGCGGGTGCAGATGTGGCTGCTGCCTTTGAAAAGCCCCAAACCGCTCTGCAAAGGGATCCAGCGCGGCCTCAGATCTATTTCAATACCGGCTCTTTGTTCACTTATCGGTTTCTTGTATCTCCCCTAGAGGGTTTTTTTCTCTCTTTCCCCCTTTCACCCCCCCACCCCTTCTTTTTTTGCTTCTTTTTGCTTCAAATGTCTTTATTTGTTCAAATCTTCACTCGTTTCCCCTCATCATTCCTCTGCCTTCCCATGTTTAGGCCCATGGGCTGTTGATGGGTTGGGAAGGGTCTATTCAGGACCCCAAGTCCTCCTGCAGACGCTGCTGAGACCCTTAGGGACACCAGGACCCCACCCCAGGCATCCCCAGTTGCGTTGGGTGCCAGGTCCAAGGGTACATGGGCTATGCTGGGGTTCACTTGTGGCCATGGGGCAAGCGGGGTGACCACCGGGATTGTTGGAAGTGGGATGCAGGAGACCCAGGGCCTGGCACCGGCTCTAGTGCCAACCGGTAGCACTGGCATGGAGTCAGCAGTGAGCACCCCCCTGCACCCTGGCTATGGACCCTGGCATGGGGTGCATGGCGCTGCTGTGGGGCTGGCTGGGGCCAGGCCATGCGAGGACTCACATCTTCCAGCTCCTGTCCCCTTCCTTCCTCTCCCTTCTCCATTTCCCTCCCTTCCCCTTATTTCTCCTTTACCTTTATTCATTCTGTCTCCACACATCCGTGCGGCTCTGCAATGACCCCCCCCCGCTTGCCCCCCAGCCCTGCCGACACCGCAGAGGGTGGAAAATAATAGGGATAACAGTGATAATAGTGATAACACTACAGTGCAAGTTCTGGGGAGGGATGCTGCTGGGGGGGGGGGATATGAACACCTCACACCCCCTCCGAGGGCTGGAGCGATGAGCACACGTGTGGGTCCATGCAGTTTGCATGGCCAGCCTGGGATGCTGTGTGTATGTATATGTGTGTGTTATATGTGTGTATGTATATGTGTGTATGTGTATGTGTATGTATATGTATATGTGTGTGTTATATGTGTGTATGTATATGTGTGTATGTGTATGTGTATGTATATGTATATGTGTGTGTTATATATGTGTATGTATATGTGTGTATGTGTATGTGTATGTATATGTATATGTGTGTGTTATATGTGTGTATGTATATGTGTGTATGTGTATGTGTATGTGTATGCATATGTGTGTGTTATATGTGTGTATGTGTGTGTATGTGTGTATTATATGTGTGTATGTATATGTGTGTATGTGTGTGTATGTGTGTATTATATGTGTGTATGTGTGTATTATATGTGTGTATGTATATGTGTGTATGTATATGTGTGTATGTATATGTGTGTATTATATGTGTGTATGTATATGTGTATGTGTATGTGTATGTATATGTGTGTTATATGTGTGTATGTGTATGTGTGTATGTGTGTGTATGTATATGTGTGTATGTGTATGTGTGCATGCATGTATATGTGTGTATGTATATGTGTATATGTATGTGTGTCTGTATGTATGTGTATGTGCATGTATGTATGTGTATGTGCATGTATGTATGTGTATGTGTGCATGTGTATGTGTGTATGTATATGTGTGCATGTGTATGTGTGCATGTGTATGTGTGTGTTCACACTGTGAGGGGTGCAAGGCTGCCCCCCAGACCCTTTCCTGGAGGATGCTCCCCCTTCTCTGCTGGAGTCTTTAAGGGGGGACCCAGCAATGGGGGAGCCCCCTCCCCAGGTCAGGGAGGACCGACTGCCCCAGTGCAGAACTGGTGGGGTGCTGGCATCACCTAAAAGTGGGGGGCAAGACCAGGGGTATTGCAGGGTGCTGGGGTCTCATGGGGGTGGGGGGGCAGCCCCGGCTTTATCCATGGGTGCGGGGGTCTCCCAAAAGCAAGGGGGCAATCCCGGCTTTATCCATGGGTGCGGGCGTTTCCCAAAAGAAGAAGACAGGACCAGCGCATCGCGGGATGCGGGGATGGGGAGGGGGGGTAGGACCAGGGCATCGCGGGATGCGGGGATGGGGGGGGGGGGGGGAGGTAGGACCAGCGCATCGCGGGATGCGGGGATGGGGAGGGGGGGGTAGGACCAGCGCATCGCGGGATGCGGGGGTCTCCCAGAAGCGGGCATGGGAGGGGGGGGGTAGGACCAGCGCATCGCGGGATGTGGGGGTCTCCCAGAAGCGGGGATGGGGGGGGGGGGGTAGGACCAGCGCATCACGGTGTCCGGCCCCTCCCGTCGCAGCCGCTCCGGGGGGTGCAGCGCAGGGGCCCGGTGCCCCCCCCCGCGGGCCGGGATTGGCGGGGCTCGGCGGAGGCACCGCCCGGCCCCAGCAAGTCTCCAACTTTCTTCCTGCCTCCCCCTGGCCGCCGCCTCCCGCCTCCGCCCGCCCTGCGCGCTCCGTCCAGCCCGGGAGCCCCGGGAGCCCCGCGATGCTCCGCCGCCGCCTGCCCCTGCTCGGGCCCTGGCTCCTGCTGCAGGTACCGGGGCACCGGGCGCGCACCCCCGACAAAGTTGCTGCTACCGGGGGGGGGGGGACACACGGACCGCGGCATCCCGGGTGCGATTACCGGGATGGGGGGGGGGGTTGCACCGTAACGGGGAGGGGTGGGGGTAGAATCCGCGCTGTGAGCGAGCGGGACGTGGAGAGAGGATGCTGGGGAGACGTGCGGTTTAGGGGGGGGCTCCGGCAGCCACGGAGATAGCAGAGATTTGGGGGGGGGGGTGCAGGGAGGTGAATGGGGGAGTTATGGGGGGGGGGTCCTGCTCCCCCCAAGTTGCAAAGGGCGCAGAGCTGACCCGGGGGGGGTCCCGTCGTTAGTGCAGCACCGAGCCCCCCCCCCCCCCCCCCTCCACCCGGTGCGGAGCGCGGGAGGCGCCGTCTGGCAGGTGCGGGGGGGGGGGGGGGGGGGGGGCAACGAGACGCGCGAGACGAAGCGGGGGCGACCGCGCGTGGGCAAGCAGGGGGGGGGGTGGGGGGGACACAAGAACCCCACAACCCCCCCCCGTTGTGTCGGGGTGAGACCCCCCCCTCCACTGTGTCGGAGGATGGGGGGGGGGTCGCTTGGGGGGGGGCGGTACCCCGAGGTCGGGAGCGCTGGAACCACCTGCAGAGGTGACGCCTCATTCCTGTCGTGATGGGGTGCGGGCTCAGCTCCGGCGCTGCCGTGGCCTTCGTCCTCCTTTGAGGGGGGCCCCCTCCCAAAGCTCCGGGCCCCCCCCCTCCCCTCCCCTCGGGGGTGCCCCTCGGTAGTGGCCCCGGGTACTCGATGCTTCCCAAGGCCACTCTCACACACCCCCCCCCGCCATCTCCTCTTGGAGCCTGGGTTTGGGGGCTCCATTTATCCCTGTGGTGGTCATGAGCAGGGGGTGGGATTCATGCCCCCCCCCAGCCCAGCAGATCTGATTTCCTGACACTCCATTTTTACTTTCGGTATTCCATGAATAAAATCAAACGAGCCAATTCCCTCTTCGGAATTGGATGCACATCAGGGACACCCCCCCACCCCCCCCACCCCCAGCACAATCCCACCCCCCAGGCAAAGGCTCCTGCAACTTATTTCTCTGGCACTGGTTCCTCTCTGGGTGTCCATGGATGGATAGATGGGAGTGGGGGTGCTCTGCGTGACCCCCCCCTCCTTCCCATGTCCATCTAATGCAGAGTGTCTGTCGGTGCTGGAGCTGCTTCAAGATGAATGGGTTTGTTTTGATGGAATCGGGGGCTGGGCGCTGCCCTGCCACCCCCCCCCCCCCCAATCCAATCCCCACCTGCACACGATATGGGGGCTTGCAGTGGGGGCCAGCGCACGAGCATGGGGAATGACCGCGGGTGATGCTGTTGGGGGTGCAGCGAACCCGAGCCCCTTCATGAGCCTGGTGGCATGGGGCTGGGGAAGGGAAATGGGGCAGCTCCTGCCCCACTTGGTCCTCTTGGGGAGAAACTTTCCCAGGGGGACCCCAGCGGCTGCCCCCAACCCCAATCACTGCACCGGAGCTCCCCAGTGATGGGAGCAATGGGGCAAAAAGGCAGACGTGGCTGCACGGCGGGTAGCAGGGTGGGTTTAGAGAGCTCCTGCTGCTGTCTATGTGTGTGCACTCACCCCCCCCCTCGGCCCCCCACCCCTCATGGCTGCTGCTGACCCCGGGATTTGCTTTCTCCTTCCCCACGCCTGAGCTCGGGGTGGCAGCGATGCTGCCCGTGGGTGCTTGCCCTGCCTCAGCCTTCCTGTTGGTGCTTTAGATTGTTCTCTGCTCGCTGAGTGTTAAACCCTGGGGGTCCCCCAGAGCTCTGCCTTTCCCCTGGGCTGAGCCACCCCAGGGTGCACCCAGGAGAGAGCCACAGCAGGGCAGGGGCAGGCGGTAGCTCCAAGGTGCTTTTACCACCTCGAAGGGGTGTTAATTTAGCAGAGAGGAAAGGCAATTCCCGGCCAGCAACCTCCTGGCCTTGGCCGGGAGGCAGATGCCAGCCTTGGCCCCGTGGTCCCTGCTGCCCAAGTGATGGACATGATGCTGAACAGGAGCCAGAGGGGGTTAGGCTACCAAGGCCCTGGAGCAGGCAGGAGTGGGAGAGTGCAGCCAGGCTGCCCAGAAGCAGAGTGGGATGTGGTGGGGCTGGAGCTGGGACACTGGGTACCTTCCCTGTACCTCGGCAGCAATGTGCCTTCCCATCACCGGCACCGTGCCTCGGTTTCCCTCCTTCAAGGCAGGGAGGTGAGATAACGGGTGTCTGTGAAGCACCTGGAGTGTTGCTGGCAGGTTTTCCTTCCTGGATTAACCTTTTCCAGGGAAATTCTGCTTTGAAGGTGCCTGTGGCCATGCCGGCGGGATGCTGGTGGTGCGGGATGCTGGTGGTGCGGGATGCGGGATGCTGGTGGTGCGGGATGCGGGATGTGAGCCACCGGGAAACTCACCCCACTTCATTCCCTTTCCCTTGCTGTCACCCAGGCGCTGTCACACGTCGACTGGGTTGTTGGCTGACAGATGGCTTTGCTCTTAAGCAGATGCTGCCAGCCCTTTCGGTGCAAGGACACCCCTAATTCACCCTCCCTGCTCCCATTAACAGGGTCGGACGGAACAGTTTCATGGCTCAGAGAACCCCATCTGTGGCCAGGGGAGGGTAAATGGGGTTTGGGTCTGGCCGGGTGCAGCGCCGCAGGGTCCAGGATGATGCCCGGGCTGGGGGAGCCGCATCCCCCTTCTCCCGGTTGCTGCGGCTCTCCGGAGCTGACCGCGGCTGCGGCGGGTGCTGTGTGCTCAGCATGGCTGAGCTAATCTATCGCCAAACAAACACACTCTGTTATTCCGAAAGAAGGTTTCCAGGCGACTCATTTCCCTTTTTTTAATAACTCTTCCCTGTGGTGCCCTTTGCACCCTGAGCTGGGAGATTCAATAAGGATGGAGCCTGGAGCGTGGCGCGGCTCAGCCTCCCACCGAGGGGGGAGCGCTGGCTGGGGACGGGGGGGGGCACCCAGGGGTGCCCCCCGGCCAGACCCGCTCCTGCTCCTCCACTGTGCTGTTCTGGCTGCAGTCCATCGCTGCTTTATTGCTTTCCTCTCCCCCCTTCTTGTTTTTAATTGCCGGTTTACAGCCGGGAGGTGTGTGTGTGGTGGAGGGGGTGGCCTGAGCTTTGTCCCTCTGCGCCAGCTACACCCATTCAGCCCCTTTGCTCATCACACCTATGCCAATTAACACCCCCAGATTAATGACTTTTGCCCCCCACCCCTCCAATCACAGCTCCTCCTTCTTAAAGCCCCAATAGGGGGGTGATGCTGCATACAGAAGCCCCTATATTCCCCCCCTCTGCCTGCCCTGGCCAAGCTCCAGCATCAATGAAGAGCTGCCTGGCTCAGGCTTCGCGCTCGGGCGCTGAAGGTAAATGGCCCAGGAAAGATGAAGCTTCCTCTCCAGCCGCTTGGATTGCTACTAAAGAAATAATCACGTCCCTTTGCCCGTGTTCCCCCCTCCCTGCCTTTTCTCTTTTCCTTCCCTGATCGCTGTTGCAAAAGGAAAAGTCATTGTGGGAGCAGGAGCCTGGCCTGCAGGAAAGATCGGCTGCGAGAGCCCCCGTGGCGCCATGCACTGGGGTTCATTTTCCCCTCCTCAAATAAAGCCCTGCCAGACCCCGTTGTGACCACTGCGCACTGTGGCACAGACCCCATCCAGACACAGCGGTGGCCTTGGACCCTCTCATTCCTCCTCCTGTCCCCCCAGCACTGAAGCCTCCATCCGGGGTTCCTTGGTGATGCTTTACACCGCCCAGCCTGGAACCTGGGCAAAGTGGGACTGAATCTGGCCCTGGAGGTTCCCAGGGGGCTTAGCAGGGACCCCTTGTGCTGAGCTCCTAATGGGAGCCAGCACTCAGCTGCCATGCGGCACATCCTGGTAGCTACATCCCCCGTGATGCCCTTGAGGGTCTCCTGCATCCTTAGGGTCTCTTGGAGGGCTTGGACCAACCTCTTGCTTGAGGGGACACACACACAGAGCCGTATCCCTGCCACTGCTCCCCCTTCTCCTCATGGGGAGAATAAATAGCTGGCTCTGGGAATGGGGTGGGGTGGGGGGTGCATAGGAACAGAGTGTTTGCCCCTTTCCATTGTGACCTTGTGTCGTCGGTGGAGGGGGGGGACACGCACAATGTGTGGTGCGGGGGGGGGGGGGGGGGGGGGAGGAAGGGCTGGAAATGCAATTTATGATCCCACCTGATACGATCTTATAAAATTTCCCGGGCACACTCGAAATTACATTTCCATAGCTCGGGAGAAGCGATCTCGGTGCGCACCGATACCTGCCACTTTTATGGCCACATTTATTGCAATAATAAAGTGAAATGGGGAGGCGATGGGGGGGGGTGGGGGGGTGGAGGTAAGGGCTGCGGTCCCTTTGGTTTGGAGGGGGGGCTCGGAGGAAGATGGGGCAGCCTGCTGTGCTGTGGGGAAACTGAGGCCAAGGGATGAGGAGTGGGACCGCTGTGTCCTGGTTGGATCAGGAGCTACCCGAGGCTCATCCCTGCCAGCTCTGCCCCTGTTTCCCCGCATGCCATCCATGGAGCTGCCCCCCCCTCACGCAGTGCCAGGTCCCAGTGGTCAAGCCAAGCTCTGGATGGCATCAGGGACCCCTGGCATGGGGTGAGCAGGATTCAATACCCCCCCCCGGAGCCCATCAGCAAGCGCGTCCCCATCCCTCCATCCACCCCTGCGCCCCCTCATCTCTCCTGCACACCCGCCTGCGCACCCCTCTCCCCCTTCCCGCTCCGTTTATCTCCTCATTTTCCCATTCCTTCTCTTTTCTTCCTTGAGTCCAATGAGTCACACAAGCCCTCAATCCTTTGCCTGGTGCTGTCTCCTCCTTCTATTATATTTTTTCCTTTGCTCTTAACAGCACTTTTCTCTTTCACCCGTGGGGGGAGAGACCGGGGATGCTTTCCTGCTTCCCCCCCCCCGCACCGTCAGCCACCTCCCAGCTCCTGTCTCACCATGAAGCCCTTAAAAGTAATAAATAAATAAAACAACGGCTGAGAAAAGAAAAGGCAGGAAACGAGTGACAGGGAAAAGGAGCCAAAACGAAAGGAAGAAGGAAGGGGAGGGGGTGGGGGGGGGAGAAAAAAAAAGTCCTACTCGGGCTATGAAATATTTATTAGCCAGCGCGTGCCGAGCCCGTTAATAAAGCCCCAGCATTTGCATATTCTCTCCGTCTGCGAGAAGCGAGGTGTCTGTTCAGGGGGTGAAGGCAATCGCATCCATGGGAAACCAGTTCCCCCTGGCTCCTGCCTCCCCAGCCCTTGGGTGAGCCTTGCTTTGGGAGCAAGGACCCCGCTGCGTGTGCAGGTTGGGCGCTGGCAGCCCGTGATGGTGGGGTTGGCTTTGGGGAGCTCATCCAGGCTCTCTCCGAAATGCCAATGGGATGCTGGGGTCTCTGGGGCTGGTGCTGAAGGTTTTGGCTGTGTGGTTGCGGTATGGAAGAGGCAGAGGAAGGACCAAGGAGGTCTTTGTGTGGTCACGCTGAGCTCAGCTCCAAGGCAGGATTTGTCCGGCTGTGCAACAGGGTGCCCGTGAATGGGTGCCCCCCAACTTGCCCCATCGGTGACCCACTTGGTCAGAGCTGGGAGCCAGGGAAGGGCTTTCAAGTGTCTTTGAGCTGGGAGGCGGGGGGGGGGTTTCTCCTCCTGTCCTTGTGAGGCTGAGATGAGGGGCTCTTCCCTTTGTCCCTACCCCATCCTGCGCCCCATTCCTGCCCCTCCTGCTACCCTCATCCTGCCCTGCAGCCCGTGGCAGAGCAGCAGCATCCTGGGGAGGCTGGGTCTCGCCTTGTGCTTCTGGTCCCTGCCTCCTCCCAGCTCCACCAGCACCCTGGACCTGGCCCAGATGTGCCCAGTGGCATCATTGCCCTGGCACCAACGTTGGCACCACCAGCACTTGCATTGCTCTTGCGTGTGCACCCAGGAGCGTGTTCAGCCCGGGGGTTCCATCACACTGAGGAAGGCCACAGGCTCCCCTGCAGTGGTGGCACACAGGCAGAGCCACCTTGCTCCATGCACGCCCTGCCCAGCCCTGTGTGTGCACACACGTGGAGCCGTTTGTGCACATTCAGCTGCAGGCATTTGTTGCATGCATTTACACACCCGCTGCAGCCGCTGGGTGATCTTGGTGCCCTCCCACCCACCACCATTGCACCCCTTCAGCACCCATGCGCTCGGGGCCCTCCCGCAGAGCCTACCGCTGCACCTCGTCCCCCTGCCACCGCATTAGCACCCGCGCCGCGCCGGCGAGATAAATGGGAGCTGTCAGAGGCACCTTGTTTGCTGCTAACCTTTGGAAATGCCACGCCGCCCCGGGCTGCACCGCACCGGGGGGGGGAGCGGGCCCAGGGGGGTTGTGGCTCAGCACCTCCAATTAATCTCCTCGCGCTAACGAAGGCAGCGGGATGACAGCGGAGAGGCCAGCTTGACCTATGGGGAGACCCCCAGCAGCAGCTCTGACAGTGACCCCCGCTGTGGTGGGGGGGAAGCGGGGTGCAGGGGATGGGGTCTTTAGTGCCGTCGTGGGTGCTCTGCTCCTGGCACAGGCAGGGGCTGGTTTGCCTTGAGGTCGTGGGACTGTTGTCGGGGTGCTGGGAGCCCCTCATCGGCGCTGATGTGCTCCCCTCCCTCCACCAAGGTGACCGTGGGTCTCGGGGGAGCGGCTGACGGCGCCTGGCCCCGCCAGCAAATGGGATGTGAGTGGCCATCACCGCCGGTCCTGACAAGCCAAATTGATGCCGGCACCGAGTCCCTCTGCAGCCCCCCCCAGCCCTTCCTGCATCCTTGCTTGTGCACACGTGGAGCGCCACACGGCAGCCCCATGGGAAGCGCACAAGGGGCTCGAGACCCCCAAAGCGATCACTGTCACGGGGTGATGCATGGATGCAGCAGCCTGTGCATGTGCGACAAACACACAGGAACGGCGCATGGGGCAGAGCTCGGCGTGACCCGGGATAGATCCCGGTGCAGCCACAGGAAGGGAGGGGGTCTCTGTGCACGTCCATGCGGAGCCAGGAGCCCCGGGACGCCCGCGGACACTCCGAGAGGTCCCTGTGCACGTGTGCGCGCTGCACCCCGAGCGCTCGCAAGCAGGAGCATTAATATTTAACGCGAGGTGTGAGTGGGACCTGCCCTGAATGCCAACAGCGCTGGCAGGGTGCAGGGGATGACCTTGGCTCCCCTCAGCGCTGTCATGGAAGAGGCTTGACGTGACCCTGCTCTGTGTTGCCCTTTGCCCACAGGGCTCGGGGCACCCCGTCCTCCTGGGGGGCGGGTGCTGAGGGTCTCCCGCACGCTCCCCATGCTGCCCGTTGATCGATAGACAGGGCTGCATTGGTAGTTGCTGCCCTGCTCTGCAATTCCCTTTCATCCCTTGCTCCACAGCAGCTCCCGGTGTGTGTGTGGGGGGGAGCTTCCAGCCTGGCCTCTCACCCAGAGGGGCTAGGGGCAGCTCTTTCCCCGCCCATGCCCAGTCTGTGCCCCACAGCCCATCTGGTCTCAACCACCTGCCCAAGCCCATGGCCCTCAAGTGATGGAGGAAGCTGCCGTCAGCACCTCCCCATAGTTCGTACCCATCTCCTCCTCACAGCCTGTCCCTGCCCCTTCCCCACCCCTACTGCATCTCTGTCTCCATCAGTTCCCCATCACAGCCCCGTTCCTATCGCATCCCTGTCCACATCATTACCGGGGGATCGTGGATGAAAGAGAAAGGAAAACTGAGGCAGGGGACCACGGCGGCTCGTGTAGCACTGCTGGGGGAGCTGCTTGTCCTGGCTGTCAGCCCTGGCTGAGGTGGGAAGCCCCACGAGGGATGCGGGGGGCTCCTGGGCTGATGAGTACCTAGGAGTGGGGTGGAGGGAGAGCGCAGTCCCCCCGGGGCCACCGTCCCCCCACAAAACGCTGCTCTCCTGCCTGGAGGGGGGATGCTGGGGGCAGCCCCTTCTTCCCCTCCCCTGGTTATCTCTGCATCTCCCGGTCCTGCCACGCTCGCTCCCTCTCTCGCTGGCTGGTGAGGGCACCCGGCTTTGAAGCTGCGTTGAAATATAGATAAGGGCAAAGGCAGCAGCCGCGCTCAAAGCGAGATTGGGGAGGGAGTCGGGGGACGTCAGGCCCGAGCGGGGGCTGCGGGAATGCTCAGCCTCACACTGCACAGAGCCCCCCATAGCGCCCTTCCCGAGACCCCCAGAGCCTTCTCCCCTGCGCACAGACGGGCCCGAGCCCAGGTGGCGCGGACGAGGGCGAGCAGGGGCTGGAGCAGACTTACGGGCTCAGCCCAGCACAGGCAGCGTTTATGGGGATAAGGCGATAGATCCTGGAGACAGCAGCGCAGCCTGGCCTGGGGGTCCAGCTTAGCAACTGGAGAGGAACGGGGACAGCGCGGAGCCGGTGTCCGCGGCAGCCCTGCCCGGTGCTGCTCCATCCCTACTGCGTGCCCCGGTGAGAGCAGCCCCTGCCCGGCCTGAGGAGGGGTCCATGGGGGCTCTCCCCTCTCTGATGGGGCTCATGGGAAGCAGCATGGAGCCATTATGGGGTTGCTGCAGGGCGGCTGGTGCCAGGATGGGTCCCCAGTGCCTCCAGCACCTCCTGCAGCCCCCGGGATCGTGTTGAGCGCTGAGGAGTGCTTCAGTTCCCCCCACCCCACCCCCCGGGCTTCCTCTGCTCGCTCCCCTCCTCCCCACACCCCCCTTGGGATGCAGGTCGTCCGGAGCAGGAACTGCCGGAGCACCGGGCAGCTCGCCGGTGACAGTGATTGACGAGGCCGGGGCTGACGGAGCAGCATCCTGCGCACCAGAGCAGCTGGCAGGGCAGGCAGGGCCACGCCGGGCACCGCGGTGCAGAGCCAGCAGCAGCCGAGCTGAGGGATGGGGAAGCGGGGAGGGGGAGCAGCTTCCCGAGGTGGGGACGTGGGACAAGTCCGAGATGGGGTCTCAGGGTGGGAGAGGTGCTGCTGGCTCCGCTCACCTTGTGGTGTCAGTGCCCGCAGCCAGACATGCAGAGCTGCAGCCGTGGGGACTCTCAGGAAGGGGATGCTGTGTCCCATCCCCACTGATGCTGGGGTCCTTTTCTCGACCGGAGCTGCCTTGGGGTGCCCGTGCCCATCAGCACCTCCCTAAGGGGGCTCACAGCCCACCCAGGTTGAAGGGACCAGGTCTTCTATCACAGCTCCCTGCCTTGATTCACCTCACCAGGAATGGGGCTGCTTCTTTCCACCCTGGGGGACCCCTTGCCCCAGACTCCTGGCTCTGCTGGGCGAGGGGCTGTGCTGGTACAGGCTCCTTGCAGCCCCCGGGAGGTTTTCCCTCTGCTGCCCATCATTTATGCTTTTGCTGCCAATTCTGCTGAATGCAGAACGAGGGGTCCCCGCTCATTCCTTGCGTGCCCTCCTCCCCGGCACACAACGCTCACAATGCACACAATGCACCCCATTCTCCAGCCGTGTCTGCCCGATGCAATTATCCTGGGGGGCGGAGTGGCTGCCATGCAGCCTGGCAGGGGTCTGGCGTTTCAGCTGCACATCAGAGGTGCTGCCTAATGCAATTAGGCTTTACTGGCAGGCAGCGCGGGGCTCTGGTGTCTTCCCATATCCGGGCATGCTGATGCCCTGCGTCTTAACAGGCATCACTTGTGGGGCAGGCGGTCATGGACTGGCCGGCATCCTGCTTCCTCTGGCAAAGGGATGTGGTTGGTGCTGGAGAAGCAGCCCCAGCTCCTGGCATGGGGATGGCACGGGCAGGATGCAGCCATGCTTACACCAGTGGCACGGCACCAACGGAGGATGCGGTGCCAGAGGGGTGCATGGTGCTGGGGGGTGCATGGCCACAGAAGGGCTGCAGGAGGGGGATGCGGGAAGGGGGATGCGGGCAGGGGGATGCAGCAGGCACAGCTCCCCCAGTCTCTGCTCTCTCCCCAGGCGGTGTGTGCTGGGGGCCACATTGCCAAGACCCTGGGGTACCTGGAGCTGGGCACCTCCGGCCTCCTCAAGGATGTTCCCTATGGCACCCTGAAGCCTCCGGTGCTCGACCCTGGGCGGCTGGTTCCAGCTGAGCCCCCCCGGGGCGCAGGGAGCCCCTGGGACTGGCAGAAGAACCAGACAACGGGGGAGCTGCTGAACCCCCGCGCCCGGCGCAAGCCCTCGCTCAAGTCCGGCCGCACCAAGAAGATCTTTGGATGGGGCGACTTCTACTTCAACATCAAGACGCTCAAGTTCAGCCTGTTGGTGACGGGCAAGATCGTTGACCACATCAACGGCACCTTCAGCGTCTATTTCCGACACAACTCCTCCAGCCTGGGCAACGTCTCGGTCAGCATCGTGCCCCCTTCCAAGGCGGTGGGGTTTGAGGTGCTGGTGCCGGCCCCAGCGCCGCTTTCCCTCCCAGCCCCTCAGCAGAGCACCCTGCCCGAGGGGCGCCCGGCCAAAGCCCTCAATTGCCACGTGGAGTATGAGAAGACGAACCGGGCGCGGAAGAACAAGCCCTGCCTGTACGACCCGTCTAAGGTGTGCTTCACCGAGCACACGCAGAGCCACGCCGCCTGGCTCTGCGCTAAGCCCTTCAAAGTCATCTGCATCTTCATCTCCTTCCTCAGCATCGATTACAAGCTGGTCCAGAAGGTCTGCCCCGACTACAACTTCCAGCACGACAACCCCTACTTTGGCTGATGGCTGCGGGAAGGGGCAGTGGGCATCAGAGATGGAGTCAGAGGGGGACCAGGGGCTCCTGGACCCCGTCCCTGGCTGCACAGTGCCCCCCATTGCTGCCGCACCGACCTCCCCTTCCTCGCTGGGTGCTGGCCCTAATGCCCGCTGTGTGCCATGCTCCCATGCACTGGGATGGGGTCCCTGGGAGCGTGCGGGCTGGTCGGGGGGTACAGCCCCGTGCAATGGCATCAGCTGGGTGCGTGTCACCCCCGGAGCAGGCACAGTTGTAGCAGGGGGGATTTGGGGTCACAGTGCTGGTGCAAGCCCCCCTCAAATTTGCCCCCCCCCCCAGGCTGCTGCCTGTCTCCCACCTGCAGTGAAGGAGTACCATGGCTGGTGCCTGGGGGCCCAGGGCCCTTGCTGGGGGCTGCTCCCCCCCAGCTCTGGGCAGGGACTTCCTCATATTTTTTTAAGAAAATTAAAATGAAAAAAAAAAGCAGAAAATAAAGAAAAACATTGGGGAAAAAAAAAAAAAAAGGAAAAGTGTTGGAGTGTGTTGAGCCCACACCGGCGCGATGCGGGAAGAGGAAGGAGGGATGGGGGGGTGAGTGTGTCAAGGATGGTGTGTGTGGTCAGGGATGGGGTGCGGGGCTCAGGGATGGGATGAGGGGGTCAGGGATGGGATGCGGGGGTCAGGGATGGCGGGGTCAGGGATGGGATGCGGGGGTCAGGGATGGGATGTAGAGCTCAGGGATGGCGGGGTCAGGGATGGGATGCGGGGGTCAGGGATGGGATGCGGAGGTCAGGAATGGGATGCGGGGGTCAGGGATGGCGGGGTCAGGAATGGGACGCGGAGATCAGGGATGCGATGCGGGGGTCAGGGATGGGATGCGGAGCTCAGGGATGCGATGCGGGGGTCAGGGATGGGATGCGGGGGTCAGGGATGGGACGCGGGGGTCAGGGATGGGATGCGGGGGTCAGGGATGGCGGGGTCAGGGATGGGATGCGGAGCTCAGGGATGGGATGCGGAGCTCAGGGATGCGATGCGGGGGTCAGGGATGGGACGCGGGGGTCAGGGATGGGATGCGGGGGTCAGGGATGGCGGGGTCAGGGATGCGATACGGGGGTCAGGGATGGGATGCGGGGGTCAGGGATGGGATGCGGGGGTCAGGGATGGGACGCGGGGGTCAGGGATGGGATGCGGGGGTCAGGGATGGGACGCGGGGGTCAGGGATGGGATGCAGGGGTCAGGGATGAGGGTACCCCCGGCAGGGGGGGAAGCTCCCGTTTCCCGTCGGGCCCCGCGGCGCCGGCAGCCCCTTTGGCTCCGCCCCGGCAGCGCTCGCGGAGCCCGGTGGGGCGGCACCGGGCAGCGACCGGGAGCGCGACTGGGACCGGGAGCGGGACCCGGCCGGGATCCGCCTGGACCGCGGCCGCCATGTGGCCGCTCCGCCTGGGCAGGGTGAGTCTGGGACCGGGGGGGTACCCTTTGGCTGGGGGGGGGTGCACGGGGGTACCGATGGCCGGGGTACCCCGGTGCCCGCAGGGTACCGGTGCCTTGTGGAGTCCGGATGCGCAGGCAATGCCGGTGCCCGCGGGGAGCCGCGGTACCCGGGGTGTTCCGGTGCTCGCAAGCGGTCGCGGTGCACGGGGGGGGGTTCGGATACCCACGGGGAGAGGTCCAGGAGGGGGTCGCTCCCTGCACACCCGTTTCTCCCGTCCCAGCGCCCCTTTGTGGGCGCAGCGCCCATCCGGTGGGTGTCGGGGCAGCGGCGCCCGCTCCTGCACACACCCCCCCCACACCCCCCCCCAGGCTGGGCAGTGCCCCCCACCCCGGCCCAGCTCGGCCCCCGCGGACTTTGTGTCCGGCCCAAAGTCCCCGGGTCGGGGACAGGCACCGGCCCTGGCCCCTGCTCGGTGACCGCGGGTGATGCAATGGGGCAGCAGCAGTTACATCACCCCGGACCCTGCATCAGTAAGAGCTCCTCTTCGGGACCCTGGGCTGAGGGGGGGACCCCAGTGCACAACAACGGGGTCCCTGTGTTGTGACCGGGGGTCTGGTCATCCCACCCCTGCATGCACATGCACACACAGCCATGCACACGCGTGTGCAGTGCTGCGCACATGCTGTGCACTCATGGACGTTGTGGCTGCTTCGGCACCTTCCGAGATGCTCCTGCCCCTTGTTGGGGGGGGGGGTCCCCAAGTGCATACCACAGCTGGAGGCAGGACACTGGGGTCTTGCTTCAAGCACTGCCACCCACTGGTCCAGGGGCACTTTAGGGGGTACAGAGGGGCCTGTGTGGTGTCACAGGGTGTCAGCTTCCCCTCTCCCGTGCAGGCCCTGCAGCGATGTGGTGGCTGGGGGGGTACCTGCAGCCAGCGGGCACAGCATGGCACCGCCGCGGCCGCTGCCACGGGGCACGTGCCCGCCTGGACGGGGCAGGAGAGCCTGGCCGAGAGCGACCCCGAGATGTGGGCCCTGGTGCAGAAGGAGAAGGATCGGCAGTGCCGGGGGCTGGAGCTCATCGCCTCTGAGGTGGGGTACGGGCTGCTTGGGGCAGGGGATGCTCACAGCGCTGGGGGGGGCCCTGCTCGGGTGGGAGCTTCACTGCCCCATCTCTGACCCCTTTCTCCCCCCCCCCGACCCAGAACTTCTGCAGCCGGGCAGCACTGGAAGCCCTGGGCTCCTGCCTCAACAACAAGTACTCAGAGGGGTACCCTGGCAAGAGGTAAAGAGGGGGAGCAGGTTCTGGGGGTTCAGGGACCCTCCTGCAGCCAGGATGCAGCTGCAGGAAAGGTTAAGGGGAGCCCTGGGGCCATAGAGGGCGCTTCCAAGAGGAGGCTGTCACCTACAGGGCAGGAGGGGAGAACCCCATCCATCACCACCGCTCACTGTCACCCCCTCCCTTCCCCAGGTACTACGGGGGAGCCGAGGTTGTGGACCAGATCGAGCTCCTGTGCGAGCAGCGCGCGCTGGAGGCGTTCGACCTGGATCCTGCGCGCTGGGGCGTCAACGTTCAGCCCTACTCGGGGTCCCCGGCCAACTTCGCAGCCTACACAGCCCTGCTGCAGCCCCACGACCGCCTCATGGGGCTGGACCTGCCTGATGGGGGCCAGTACGTGGTGGTGGGGGGCAGCCGGGAGCCTGCTGCCTGCAGGGAATGGGGGGTACCCTGCCTGATCCTGCACTCCTGCCTTCCCCTGCAGCCTCACGCACGGGTACATGTCGGACGTCAAGAGAATCTCAGCAACATCCATCTTCTTCGAGTCGATGCCCTACAAACTCAATGTGAGCTGAGGGGGGGGAAGGTGCTGGGGTGAAGGGGGAATCTGCTGGCCAAGCTGTTGGTGATGCCTCTGAGGTGCCCGAGCTGCTCTGCCATCCCCTGCCCTTCCTTCCCTCCCTCTATGCCAACCACATCCTGGTGCCTGGGAGCTGCCTGGGGTTCCGCTGGGGGCAGGAAGGGGCAGGGGCCTTGGCAAGCTGTCTGTCTGTCTGTCCCTTACAGCCAGCCACGGGGCTCATTGACTATGATCAGCTGGAGGTGACAGCTCGCCTCTTCCGTCCTCGCCTCATCATCGCCGGCACCAGCGCCTACGCCCGCCTCATCGACTACGCTCGCATGAAGAAGGTACCCGGCGGCGTCGCATCCATCCTGGGGGATGCTGCGGTCAGTGGGGGCCAGGGATGACCCATGGCTCCGTGTGCCTGCATCTGCAGGTATGCGAGGAGGTGAAGGCGTACCTGCTGGCGGACATGGCTCACATCAGCGGGCTGGTGGCAGCCAAGGCCATCCCTTCGCCCTTCGAGCACGCGGACGTGGTCACCAGCACCACACACAAGACCCTGCGCGGCGCCAGGTGAGGCCGTGTCCTGCATCCCCCGGGAGGATGCTGCCCGTGCTGTGATGCAGAGGCTGCGTTTCACGCTCTGGAGGGAACAGGAGGGGCCTGCGGGAGGGCGGTAGCGGTGTTGGTGCCTCCACGGGGTGGTGGCAGGAGGAGCGGTCCCAGCTCTTAATCACCCCCAGGTCAGGACTCATCTTCTACCGCAAGGGCGTGCGCTCGGTGGATAAGAAGACAGGCAAGGAGATGCTCTACGACCTGGAGGACAGGATCAACTTCGCTGTCTTCCCCTCCCTCCAAGGGGGACCACACAACCACGCCATCGCCGCGGTGGCCGTGGCCCTCAAACAGGTCCGTGCCGGGGTGGTGGTGGCTGGGGATGAGCCGGCCCCGCACTGATGCGGTTCCCCCGTGCAGGCCAGCTCGCCAGCCTTCCGCCACTACTGCCAGCAAGTGCTGAAGAACGCCAAAGCCATGGCACAGGCCCTGCTGCAGCGCGGGTACACCCTGGTGTCAGGTACTGCCTCCTTCCCCGCACCTCTGGGGAGAAGGAGGGATGAGGCTGCAGCATCGCTTGGCTTCAGTGCCCCTGGGCAGCAGTGGGGAGCGTGGACGGGTTGCGGGGGCAAACAGGGGGTGTTCTAGGAGCAGGGCTGAGGTTGGGATGTGGCAGTGAACCAGTCGGTCCCTCCTCACCCCTTTCCCTCGCTCCCCAGGCGGCACCGACAACCACTTGGTGCTGGTGGACCTGCGGCCCAAGGGCATCGACGGCGCGCGGGCAGAGCGCGTCCTGGAGCTCGTCTCCATCACTGCCAACAAGAACACGTGCCCGGGGGACAAGAGCGCGCTCACGCCAGGAGGGCTGCGCCTGGGTGAGGGATGGGCCCTGCCTCCATCCGTCCAGCTCCTTCCCTTGGGGGGGATCCCCCCCTTTGCTTCACCCACATGGGACTTTGGAGCCAGTTCCCGGCTCAGAGAGGGGCCGGGATTGAGGGAGCCCCTTGTTGGGATTGGCCCAGTGCAGACGCTGCCCCTCACGGTCTCTGTCCCCAGGTGCCCCTGCGCTCACATCCCGCCACTTCCACGAGGAGGATTTCCAGAAGGTCGTGGCTTTCATCGACGAGGGCATCGCGCTGGCCCTGGACGTCAAGAGCAAAACTGGTGGGTGAGCAGCAGGGCCCCCGTCTCCCCCCTTTCTGGGTGCCACTGTGGGTGCAGGGGCCTGTGCCCGAGCTGGTGCCAGCCACCCCCTTGCTGCAACGACCCCCCCCACCCTTCCTCCTGCATCCCCAGGCAAGCTCCAGGAGTTCAAGACGTTCTTGCTGCAGGATGCAGAGACGCAGCAGCGCTTGGCTGCCCTGCGCCAGCGCGTGGAGACCTTTGCTCGTGCCTTCCCCATGCCCGGCTTCCGTGACCGCTGAGCTGGGGCCTCAAACCACCCTTTGCATTCCCCACTCCTCTTTCTCCCCCTGTAGCGCCTTTGGGCGCTGCTTCCCTGGGGTGGGGAGCAGCGTCCCCCTTCCCCATCCTGCTCTCAGTGTTAGGGTACAGAGACACCCCCCTAGATGCTGATGGGAGAGGCCCAAGTCCTTGCTCCAACCTCTCTGGCCAAGCAAATCTTGCACTTTTCTAGGGGAAGGGGGTTGCTAATAAAAGCGGGGCAGAGCTGGTTGCTGTGGAGGTGTTGTGGGTGCTGAGCTGGGGAGGGAGAGGGCAGCGATGGGGTGTTGTGGGGAACAGTGTCCCTGGGGCCCCCGAGCACCGTGCCATGGATGGATGTGGGGCACGCACCCGCTGCCTGCAGTTGTGCCTCAGTGTCCCCACCACGGGGGCAGAAGGAGCTGGGGATTTACACTGAGCCCTGGAGCGTGACATCCGCGCTGGGGGGGGGCCGTGGCCCAGGCCCTGGCACGTCCCCCCCTGTCACCTGCTTTGTATTTGCTGGCCAGCGTTCAGCACTGCCATAGCCAAACCAAGCAGCGCCAGGCTGGCGCCTCGGCCCCATGGCTCAGGACCAGGGGCTGCGCACACGTGCAGGGCACGCACACCCATCCACGTGCGTGTGAGCGTGTGTGACTCCCTCCATCCCATCCAGCCCTTTTCCCTCTCTGGAGGGGCTGGGTTGGGACCGGGAGAGGCCCTGGAGCGTGGGAGAGAGGAAACCCAGCACCCAGGGGCCATGAACCGCTGCTTCCAGTGGGATGTGAGTCCCCATCCCAGCCTTCAGAGGGGGAGATGCCTGTGTCCTGCGTTCATGGGGCTGGGAAACCGTGCAGGATCTGTTTTTCCTAACCCACTCCCCGCTCCGAATAGTTGATTACTGTGCTATGAGTTTAATGTAGGCAAAACAGGATGGTGACAGCAGCGTGCCAGGCATCGGTGAGCGCATTGCTCCTGCAGTGATGTGCTTTATTGCAGGTTGGGGGGCCCAGCCCCATGGATTGGGGGTGCTGGGGAGGCAGCGAGTGGCGTGGAGCTGTGGGGCAGGAGAGGTTGATGGGGGCTGTGGCAGAGCTGCCCCAGCACATCCCAGCTGCAGCTCAGAAACTGGGCCGCTCCTTCTTGAGGCTCTTGTAGTCAGTGGAAACTGCCAGAAACTGGAGAAAGGAGGGATGTGATGGGGGAGGAATGTTCCCTCTGTCCCAAAGCTGACGTTGCCTCTCCCCCTTCTCCCCTGAGGGGGTCCTGCCTTAACCGCAGCCATTCCCCACCCACCTCAGAGGCCCCCAGTTCACCCAGTGCTCACTTTATACTGGTCCGTGGGGCTCAGCTTATTCCAGGGCTCAGGATTATTCTTCCGATCCCAGCTGCAAGGTCATGAGCATCTATAAGGGGAGGGGGGAGACAGACCAGCACCCCCACCCCCCCCCATTTTACCCCATTAATGCCCCCAGCCCTCTGATGCTGCTGTGATTGGGGTGAGGACTTGTTTGGGGTGGGGGACACACACACCAGGCAGGCACATCCCTGCCCAGGCTTGTGCCACGGCCATGGCCTGACTCACCAAACCGCAGCCTGGCAAGCACCACGGCACCGGTGCTACGTGCAGGGGTGCACATCTGCCTCCCCCCCCCCCCCCCCCAGCCGCCCCATCCCTCTGCCCCACTGCCTGTGAGCCTGCAAGGGGAGCGCTGGTGTCGCTCAGATGAAGCCGTCCCAAGGAGGACACGTCCCGTCCCGTCCCGTTGTGGGAGGCCAGCAGCGCTGTGGGATGGGTCCCTGGAGAGCATCCCCCCCCCCCCCCCCCCCCATCCTCCTGCAATCCGCTGGTGTTGGCCAAGAGCAGAATTTTCCATCTGGGAAGCTGTGTGTGCATGCACGTGTGTGCGTGCGTGCACGCTGGGGGATGCGGGGGGGTGCGGTGTGTGAATGCGGCCCCCCCAGAGCTGTTTAATAGCATTAACGTGCTGGGGAGAGGGATGCTGCTGTTGTTTTATCCCCCCTCACGCACACATGCGCTTCCCCCATCAAAGACAAGGTGCCTGGGTCTGCTAATTGCCGTGCTAAGTACCCTGGGCAGCTGGCGTCAAACGGAATCAATGAGCGTTTTACCGGGAGCAAACAAATATTAGAGAGGCATTAAGGCAGCGTGGAGCTGCAGGGACCGCGGGCCACTGAGCTACGGGGGGGGGGAAGCAAAGCAGGCTGGTGTGCTGCAGCGTGCTGTCTGTCCTGTGCCAGCCCATCCGCTGCCGCTCCTCAGCAATCCATCCTCACACCTCGCCTCCCGCTCCTTTCCCATTCAGCCTTGCACGCTTTTCATCTCTGTCCATCCCTCCCTCTCTCCCTGGGTTCCTTCTCCAACCATCCATCCCACTGGTTTCCCATTCCTCTGTCAATCCATCCCTTCCCCACATGGTTCCCCCCCTCCATCAGTCACATACTGCTCTTATCTGCCTCGTCATCCTGCCCCATAACCTCTGCATCTCTCTCCCGGCCAGAGCAGCAGTATGGGGGGGGCCTGGTCCCTCACTTTCCGAGTGCATCCCTTCGGGCACTGCTGCACCCATCTTTGCTCGCCATGGAGGGCGTCAGAGCCCATCCAGGAGCCTTGTGCACCCCAGGGACACCCCGACCCATACCTGACATCCGGGCTGTACAGGGCCAGCCTCAGCAGGTACAGGACAGCACTGCCCATGCCGACACTGATGAAGCCAATGAGGGGAATGAGCTGCAGAGAGAAGAAAATGAAAAATACCCCAATGAAATGAATATTTATCAGGCCGACTGGAGAGTGAAAGGGAGAGCTGACACACCGGGAGATTTACAGGGGAAATATGGCAGAGCAATCCTGTAGCCGGGCTGCGGTACACAGTGTAGCTGTCAGCTTGAGTGACTGAATTAAAAGAGGGAGAGAAAAATCGGCTCGTGTTGGAGAGGAATTGGATTTGGAATGAGAAATCGCTTCCCCTCCGCCTGCTGCTGCTGCTGCCCAGTGCTGGCGCTGGCTGGTGGGGCCATGGTGTGATGGTGCCCTGGTCAGGGGCTCAAGCTCAGGATTCCTCCCAAAGGGACTTGGTCCTCTTCCCCCCTCGTATCCTTTCCCATCACCTCTGGATGAGGAGGGTTCAATCCATCTTCCCCTGTGCCTGCAGCAGGGATGAGCTGGGCTCACTGGTGCCAAGCATCACTCAGTGACCCCCTCCAGGAGCTGCCCCAGCCCCATAGAGGGTGACCCAGGGGGGTCCCTTCACCGTGCTCCGTGGGTTTCGCATCACGCCTTTGCAGGGCAACCAGCTCCATCTCCTCGTCTCCGCTTCCCCCCCGCCTCTACTGGCGCTGCCAATCCCCAGTGCCCGGGGGGACGTGGCCTCAATCGGAGCCGAGCCGAGGCTGCTTTGACCTCCCCCAAATTGCAGCGGCCCCCGTGCTAGGGAAGGCGGGCGGAGCGTAATGAACCTCCCGCCAAGCCGTGCCCCTGGGAGGGCGAGCGGCAGCCGGCTCCTCGCCGTGCCCATTAGCACGGAGCGGGGCTCGGGGCTGGCGTGCGCCGGGCGCGCTGCGTCGCCGGCAGCCGAACCCCCCTGCGTGGTGTTTGCTGGAGCAATGAGCAAGTGTCCCCACATCCCCCCCGCCCCGTCCCAGCCACCCATTGCACCGTGACTCAGGTTCCCATTTGGATGAGGCATAGGATCCCAGAGCGGTTTGGGTTGGAAGGGACCCTAAAGCTCATCGCCTGCCACAGGCAGGGACACCTTCCACTGGACCAGGTTGCTCCAAGCCCCATCCTTAGATGAATAGGGTCCATCCAGCCCCCCCCTCTCTGTTCTCTGCCAAGCATCTTCTTATGGGGAAGACCCCCGGGCAGCCAGATGCATCTCCCTACCCTGGCTGTGCCCCCCCATCCTCTCCCAGTGCCCATGGCCGAGCCAAGCCGTGCTCGCAGCGGCTGCTGGAGCACCGGGCAGATGCCAGCGCCGGTTCGGGGGGTTAGAGGCATCAGCAGATAATGATCTTCCGTGCTGCGTGCGGCTGGGTGCCAAGAGGAGCTGGCAGTAGCCGCTACCCAACCGCGCCGGCTAATCAAGACGAACTCCACAGCGCCGGGAATTGCTGCGTCTGGTGGAGGAGAGTCGGGGCGATGGGTTCGTCTCACCATCTGCTGCTGACACCTTCTGGGTAATTAATGCCTGGGAACAATTAAGGGTAGGGGAGCTGGGGGAGCCGCGCCTTGCACAGGCAAAGGGGCTCTGGGGCTGCAGGTGCAGGCGGTGGGGCCGGATTCCCCCGCCCCAAGGCACACACAAAGGTAAACAAGATGTATTGAGGGCTTGATCTTAAGCATCCGGAGAGTCCAAATGCTGCCTGTGTGCCTGCAGTGGTTGCCCTTTAACCCCACTTGGGGGGACCTGCTCCCCAGGACCCCCATCTCCCAGCCGGGCTTGACCGCATCCCGGCCACCACTCAGCACTTCCAGAGTGGGGATCTGGCCCCATTCTGACCACTCCGCCTCCAAAAATAGCAGGAAGGAGGAAATAAATGCATAAAGGTGCTGGGTGAGGTGGGGAACCTGTGCCTGGATGGGATACGGGCGAGCATCCCTTCCTGTGGCAGCACCATGTACCATAGGGAGCGGATGGTGGGATGCAGCCCCAGGCTCTGATGGTCCCCGAAAAGCACCCACTGAGCCGTGCAGCCCCCGGCCATGCCAAACGGGTTTTTGCTCCTGTGCTTCACCATCACGGTGCTCCAGGGCGTGCTGGGGACATTAATCACTGCCATGCAGGCAGGCAGCCGGGCGTGCTGCCTTGGGAGAATCTATTGCCAGGTGAAAGTGCTGATGTACCTGCTCGGTGCGAGCTGGAGCTCATTGCCTGCAATGGATGTCACATCCAAAACTGCCCCAGCAACCTCTGCCAGCAATAATCCTGCTTAACGGCACCGGGCACATGCCAGGCTCTTCACATACAGGCGCCCAGCATCACCCTCCTCTTTACATGCACTGGTTGGGGGCCTCTCTGTGCCTCCCCCCCCCTCAGCTCATACACCATCCTCTGCCTGACAGATGGGGAAACCTTGGCAGGAGCGAGCAGAAAAGCCCCAAATCACCCCATTTTGCATACAGGAACACAGAGCAGCCCTGGTCTGTGCTGTCCCTCCATCCGCTCCCACCAAGCACCCAGGAGCACCCACTTTTCCTTGGAAGAGCCCAGCACCAGGGTGCTCCTGCTCCAGCCCAGGCTCCCTCCCAAGTGCCAGCAGCGCCCAGATGCTCAGCCATGGCTCATCCTTTCCACCCTGGCTCCTTTACCGCCCCAAACCCAACTGCCAACAGCTTACGTGACTTCCAGCCAGTGCTTGCTCCTTAACCCTCCCCAGGCCACCAGCCCCTGCCAGGTCCCTAGGCTGCCGCTGTCTCGGAGGGGCTGTGGTTTATAAGGGTTTGAGCTTCTTTGTACATGAAAACCCTCAGCAGGGGATGGGGCCAGCTCTGAGCTGAAAGGATGGGAGTTGGTGCTTCAAACTGGGGCTGCTGGGGTGAGTGGGGAGGGGGATTGCTTCCCCCACCACTCCAAGATGCCCCCCTGAACACCCACCACAGCGGGTGGACACGGAGCATCACCCCTTGCTCAAAGAGTGCTGGTTGGGGTAAGTAAACCTGTGGGTAAGAGTCGACGTGCCCAAAGCCCAGCCCTGGCCCCTTACGGTGCTGGATGACGGAATGGGGCAGGGTGGCCTCATCTCTCTTTAGTAAAGGGGGGCCGGGGACCCCCGGGACCACCCCGCTTACCTGGAGGATGCTGTGAGAGCCGGGAGGACAGTGCCAAGGGGAAGGTGGCACACAGGGACAGCGGGCAGGTATGGGGAGAGGGACCGGGAGCCTGGGATGGGGTTTGGCAAGAGGGAGGAAAAGGGGGGGGGGGCTGGCAAAGGGCAGGAATTGAGGGAGGAGGGAGAGGGATGTGATGAGAGAAGGGCAATGATGAGCCCGGAGGGATGGGGGCTGCGGGGGTCCCTGCGAGGAGGAGAGGGGCAGAGGGATGGGGAGGATGGGGGGGGTCCCTGGAGGGGGGTGACTCACTCCGGGGTGTTTCTTGACGTGCCGGGAGAACATGGCTCCGAGCAGGGGGCCCTTCATGGCGAGGGTGTGGGGCAGGTCCGGCCGCGACGGCGGGTCCTGGAGTGCGGTCCGAGGATGGAAGCTGGGCAGGAGACGGGAGGGAGGCGTCCGCAGCAGGGCGGGGAGGGACGGGACGGGGCGGGACGGGACGGGGATCCCAGCCCGGGGACAGCATTGAGGGTCCTGAGCTCCTCCCTGCCCCTTCCAGCAGCTCCCGATAACCGCGTTAATGACGAGCTTCGGAATGGGATGCTTGAGGTCCCCGCATGCTGCTGGACCCCAAACCGCATCCGTGCCTCAGTTTCCCTCTCGGTGTACAAGGGGCTGGCCCCTTCCCTCCACGTGCAAACCCTTCCCAGGTTGCTCCGCACCTCCCTGCCAAGGCGAGGGATGAGTCGTGTGATTTGTTATGACAACCTCGCTGATGTTTGCTGCCCCCCTCCAACCTCCCATTTATGATAAATGACACAACACCCCATTTACATTTAGCAATGCAAATCTCCCTGGCGGTACCAGATGCTGCCGTGCATATGGAAACCAGCTCTTCCCATGCACTGGCTCGACAAAAGCCAGGGGAGGTGGATGGAGCAGGGACTCGTCCTCCCTGACCATCATCGTGTGCATCTGCATGAGCAGAGCCTGGCCGCAGCCCTGGGCAGAGCGCGGGGAAGGGGCGAGCGATGCCCACGGCAGGGGATCGGAACTGGGGGGGTTTAAAAGTCCTTTCCAACCCAAACCGTGCCATGATTCTATGATGGTGTCACAGAGGCAATGGGCACAGGCCAGGCCCTCTCGCATGTCCCTCAGTTTTGCTCATGTAGATGCATACATGAACAGGCAGACAATGCACATGGCAACGTGGCAGCAGGCTTCTGCGTATACATACATGCATGCACATACACATACATATACACACACATACATGCACGCACATACACATACATACATACACACACACATACATACATACACACACATACATGCATGCATATACACATACATACATACACACACACATATACATACATGCATACACATACACATACATACACATACATACACGCACACACACATACATACACATACACATATGCATGCACATATACATACATACACACACACATATACATGCATGCATACGCATACATATATACACGCACACACACATACATACACACGCATACACATACATACACATACACACATGCATGCACATACACATACATACACATACATGCACATACACATACACATGCATGCACATACACATACATGCAGATACGCATATGTACACATACATACATGCACATACACATACATACATACACATACATGCACATACACATACATACATGCACATACACATACATGCACATACACATACATACACTTACATGCACATACACATACATAGACATACACATACATACACATACATGCACATACACATACATAGACATACACATACATGCACATACACATACATACACATATGAAAGATATGAAAGAAAGGGGGGGGAAGTGAGCGAACGAATTACCTGACTGGGTTTAAACCACGACACACATACATACACATACACGCACATACACATACATACATGCACATACACACATGCATGCACATACACATACATACACATACATGCACATACACATACATACATGCACATGCACATACACATACATACATGCACATACACATACACATACATGCACATACACATACACACATGCACATACACATACATGCACATACACATACATGCACATACACATACACATGAGCTCTGGCAATTCTTACCACTGACCTACTGTGGTTTCGGCTGGGAGCTCCAGCCCAGCAGTGCACCCCCATGTCCCCCCCAGCACCCTCCCCAGTGCAGCCCCATCTGCGCCTCTCATCCTCACCTCAATTCTTCCAGCAAAGCACAAGAGGACAAAGGGGAAGAATTGCTCTGGAGTGCACGGAAATAAAGCAGCGAGGCCTGAACGGCAGCCAGCGGCGCCGTGTTGAGCCCTTTGTTGATCTAATTAGAGTTTTGAGATGGGATTGATTAAGTGCCACTCCCCAAGCCGGAGCACATCCTGCCCTCGGCACCCTTTGCTGCAGCACAGGGACAGCAGAGTGGCGTGTGTGGCGGGTCATGCCCTGTGCACATGTGTGTCCGTGGTGGGACTCACATGCAGTGCCACGGAGCGCAGCACACAGGACACGGGGAGCCAGGTCCCGTCGCAGCCACGTCTGCTTTGGAGCATCCTGCATCTCCGCACCCTGGACCAATGCAAGCTCCTGGCTCCCCATGGATAGGCCCGGGCTTCCCGTGGAGATGCAGAGGGATTCCCTGCCCACAGAGCCCAGCTGGCTCCACGCTCATCAATGAGTGTAATTAAGAGCCAGCTTCATCCCGTGCTTCCCTCTCCCGTGGTGATGACAGCGCTTGGCCCCGCTGCTCAGGGCTCAGCCCTGCAGGGTGCTGGGGGTGCTGCTCTGCACCCCTGCATCCCCCCCCACAGCAAACAGACTGCAGGAGCTGCTCCTCATGCACGGCTGCCCCTGCCTGGCACCCTGCAGTTCTGATGGGTCAGCGCTTTTGGGCAAGAGCAAGCCAAGATCCTTCCTGTAGAGACACGCACACACGCGTGTGCACGCCTGCAGGCACGCAGCAACACGTATGTGTGCATCCGGGCAGCTCACGCACATACGTGTGCACGGACGGACACCTACACGTGTACACCCCAGCAGTGGATGCACATGGACACACCTTGGCACACGTGTGCACATGCAACGCATGCTGGTGCCCCCCCCTTGTATAAGGGCTGTGGGGAGCTGGAAAGACAAATGGGGGGGGGCACGGCAGTGATTTTACAACGGCTCCAGAAATATTATTCAAGATGAAGGAGAATCACGGCTGCTGCGAGCGAGCGCGGGGAATTCATCATCGCGAATTGGGTGCCCCCCCCTTTATCCTCCCCCCCCCCGCGACGCCGCGGTGATGAAGTGCTTCATTAATGGGAGATGCTGCAGCTTGGGGCTGAACGTGCCTGCACCTGAGCGTGCATTTCCTTTGGCTCTCAGCCTCTCTATCCCCACATAGCCCCCCCCCTCCAACACCCCCCACCCTCAGCCCCACCGCTTTGGGGTGAGCCCCCCGATGGCGACACGAGGTCACCCCTCAGTGCTAATGGGGTTGCCCTCGCTCAGGCTCTGCTGGTGCTGCCGGAGCCGTAAATCGCGGCGGCTTTTGGCAGGGCGCGATGGAAACCGGCATCAAAAATTCATGGCAAGTAAAGCAAACAAACAATAAACAAACAGCCCATAATTAAATGCCGGCTGAACGGGATGGATTCCATCGCCCTGCAGAGCCTCGCCGCGGGACGAGCCCCCCCTGCCCGAGCAGCTCCAGCGGAGGGCATCGCTCACAGGCGGGCGCTCTCGTGTTGTGACGCCTCGCACAGCGCAAGGTTGGGCTCCGCTTGCCCCTTGCTCTGAGCTCGTGTGTGATGCCGTGCCCGTGCCATGATGTCATGGATCTCATGGACATCACAGCGCTCCTGCCCCGGCCGTGAGCGGGCTCGGAGCGCGCCAGCACCCAAGCGCTGGCCCTGGCACCATCCATCACGGGTGCACGCTTCATTTGTAAGTGGCACCTTCATTTAAAGCGCTATTATCACCCTAATTCCTGCCATTAATCACGCGGTGCTGCGCGATGAGCACCAGGAGAGCCCAACACGGACCCACAAACGCTGCAGGTGGGGGGGTGACACCATCCGAGCACCCCAAGACTCTGACACCCCCCTGTAACGCTGCCAAAACGTGGTCGAGGTGACCCCCATCCCTGTGCCCATCAGCTTGGGGGGAGGCAGCACCCAGCATGAGGAGGGGACTGCCTTTCCCCATGGCAGCATCCTGGAGGGGGTATTGTGTCCCCGACCCTCACGCTATGGGCTCAGTGGGCTGGGGTCCCTGCCTGCAGGTTTTGGGGTGGCTGTGACACACACACACACACATCAGCTCAGTGGCAGCAGGAAGGTGTTTCCTGGACCCGACCCCACAATGAAGCACCCGCTTGGGCCCTGCCCTCGGTATTGATTTGAGTTTTTCCTCCCATAATTCGCTGAAGAAAAGCCCGAGCCCGGAGCTGTGATTTCCAGAGCCCGGTTTATAAATAACCGGGGTCACCAGCTGCCAATTGCTGTAATGCTGCCTTGATACAATTTAATAAACGTAATAGCCTCTTCCTTCATTGTGACAGAGACACTGGTGGGGCCGGCGCTGCGCCGAGCGGGGAGCACGGCTCAGACACGCACACGGCCCCGACACGCTACGCGCCTGGCGTTGCACACACGTGGCCGAGGCGCGCACGAACGCGGCTTCAGACGTGTGCGAGCTGGAGCCACGCGAGCACACGTCTGATGTGCGAGCCCATGGGGGTGATGCACGCAAGCTGCATGGCTGCGACACGCGTGAGCGTGGCTCGGACACGCGTGAACATGGCTCGGACATGCGTGAACATGGCTCGGACATACGTGAACATGGCTTGGACATGTGTGCACAGGGCTTGGACACGCGTGCACACGGCTCGGACACGCGTGCACACGGCTGGTGGTGCTCGTGCACCAACGCTCTCGCTCCGTCGTCGTCGTTGTCCCCCACCGTGAACGTGTCCCCGGGGCCCCCGTCCCGCGTGGGGCCCGCCCGCACCGGGGCCTCCGCCCGAGCTCTGGCGCCCTCTCGTGGCCGCGGATCGGGACCTGCACCGGGCTCGGCACCGGCCGGCACCGCCGCCGCTACCGGACACGGAGCGGGGCACCGGGACAGGGCTTCGGGCGCGGCCCCGCTCAGGATGCTCCAGGGAGCCCCGCACCGGGAGCCTCAACCCAGCCTCCCTGGAGGCCCTCGGACCGTGGTACGGTGGCTCCAGAGCCGGAGCGGGCCCTCCACAGCGAGGAGCACCCCGAGCGGGTCAGGGTCCTGTGTCCCCTGCCCTGCAAAGCCCCCAGCAGCCGCCCCCCCCCTTCTCCGGCTCCCCGTGTCCCACCCCCAGACCTGCTGAGTGATGCCAGAGACTCCAAAATCAATTCCCATCCCCGCCAGGACACGGCGAGAAGGCAACAAATCACAGCCGCTGCTCCGCAGCCCCAGCGCCTCATTTTTCTTCCTGAACTCCATAATAAGAAATCAATGGCAGATGCCGCACTCCTGATGCATCTCCCCTGGGACAAGCGAGTCCTCACCCTCCCCACCCGAACCCTGAACTCATGGGTACCCCCCACCAGACCCACACTGCAGGGCAGCCCCCTCCTTGCCTATAGACTAGAAAGCACCCCCCAAAGGCTTCCCCTATTGTGGGGGCCAGGCTGACCCCAAATCACAGCAGGTTCACTCCATCCCATTGCAGCCTAAGGTGGGCTCGGGAGCCCAACCGTGCCATTGGATCACCATGAGGGAGCCTCACGGCGGTTCCTCGCCCCATAGCCCAAAAGGATGGGAAAAGGACCCCAGTGTCCTGCAGGCAGAGATTTGGGGGGGGGGGGGGGGCCTTGCTGTCACGCGGCAGCTCCAGCAGCTGCAGAAGGGCCTGGGCTTGGGGAGCGCTGCTCCAATTAGCTGTAATCGCGCTTCCCCGCAGCGCCTGACACCGAAAAACCTACATCATTACCAGCAGCGACAGGGAAGGCAGGCCCATGCGCTCGTGCTTAATTGAGTGTTTACAGCCCTGCGAATGGGGGGGGCAAGAACAGCTCTATAGGAAAGCGATACACCCCCCCCCTCCAGACAGAGAAGAGATCGGGGTGATGGGGAAGAGCGCAGCCCCATCCCCAGGCCCCCCGGCAACCCCTCGAGCTCACGGCTCACTTGCAACCGCAGCTGCTGTCAGAGCCCGGCTGAGATCCCATGGGGGGTCATTGCATGCTGAGGTGGGGATGGAATGTGGAGACAGGTTGTGGGGCTGGGGCACAGCAAGGAGGGGGAGCCGTGAAGGAGTGACAGGGACCAGACCCCCTCCTGCAGCCGAGCCCCAGTGGACAAAGCTGTTTTCTCCTCGTTAATCTTTCATAGAGCGAGGATCATTCTGCTTCGCCGCATCGCCATGGACCCCACAACAATGAGCCATGGGGCCAGGCCAGGCCAGGCGGCCCCAGTGCTGGGAGACAGCCGGGGCCAGGGGTCTGCAAAGGGGCACAGCCTGGGGTGTTCCCCCAGTGCCAGAGTGGGAACGTGCTCCCGTGTGTGCTCGTGCAATGGGGACCACACACTGCACATGCACCGACATGCATGGAGATACCCTGTGCACGGATGACCACAAGCACATGCGTGTGCACATAGCATATTGCCCCGTTCCTGGGTGGCCTCACAGCATCTCTCATCTGGAGGTGCTGGAGCTACCCCTCCCCTTCGCCCTCTTCCCACCCAGAACCAACCTATGGGATGGGGCAAGTGGGTCTGAAAGGGGCGTTTTTCCATATCCCCAAACTGGGAACACTGGAGGGGGTTTGGGAATGTGGGGCACCAACGCCCAGGAAGAACTCTTGGGCAGAACCTGGGTGCTGAGCCCTATATGACGCTATGCCTTGGTTCACCCCAAAACAGGGCTTGAGAGGAAGAGGAAGAGGAGGGGGGCTGTGGGGTGTTAAGCCCTGCCCTCCCGCCTGCCGCCTTCTGCTGTGCCCAACTTGAATCGCTAATTCCAGCGAACCCAGGCTGGATTAATTTTCATTTCCCCATGCAAATCAGTGCTAATTAGGATGGATTTAGTTCACATCGCAGGGGCTGTGGGGACAGGCGCCGCGCGCAGCCCTCGGTCCCCAGCCAGCCTTTGGGGTGTTTCATCCGCACTTAACGAGTTGGGAAGGCAGACCCCGCAGTCCGGAGGTCAGGAAGGAGGGAGGGGGCGGCAGGTAGAGCAGGGATTGCTCTGTAATGCCGGCAATGACACAGCACAGCATCTCCCCCCAACCCAGCCCCTCACCAGGGCATCCAAACCTGCCCATCCTGCTCCTATCCCTACGTGTTATCGATGCCCTGATGAAGGCCGATGGGATGCTCCTGGACCACAAGGAGCGGAGCTGATGGGGCAAACACGGGTGCTGGGGAGCGCAGGGGGATGTCGCCATCCAGGGAATGAGGAGCCCCCCTCCCGGCTCTTTCAGCTTTGTTTGAGCCTCCTCCTTTGCCAGCTTTTGAACTCATTAGCACTGCCCGCAGGCTCCTGTTTACGCAGCTTGGTCTGGAGCCCAGGAGGACTCAGAGCAAAGCCAACGCAAGCTGCAAACGGGAGCCCCAAGGCGCAGATAAACCCCACAGCCCCAGGGCCCCCATACTCCTCTGCACCCCTGAACAACGCTGTTCTCCCTCTGGGCATCAGGGAGGTCGGGGCAGCAGGGAGCAGGAGGGGGGGCACTGCCTTTGCTTGGCTGGGTGAGTGGGGGGCTCAGGTAGGAGGCGGGGGGAGCCCTTATGCTGATCCCTGCATGGGGGAAAGCCATAAACAGCCCCGGGGCCGTTCCCTCGACGTGGGGCCAGCCGTGGGGCAGGATGCTGGCCCCAGAAGCTCGCACACAACAGCATGGGGACGAGAACAAGAGCCCAGGGGCAGAAGGAAGAAGGGGGCTGAGCTTGGGGGCTGCAGAGGACTCGGTGCTGTGTGGGACCACGCGGGCTGTGAGGCCGGAGACAGTGACAAACAGCCAGAGGCGCTGCCTGCCTCCTGCCCTCATTAAATCCCCCCTAACGAGCTCAGCACTGAGCCCTGGGGCCCAGCTGGACTCAGAGCTGGTCATTACTGCTGACAAGGACCTGTCAAAGGGGGAGATGCGGTGAGCTCCATCCCGCCCCCCCCCCCGCATAGCACAATGGGGTGGGACGCACACACACACCTCAGGACTGGGGGCACCTGCCCCCCAGACCTTGGCCATGCTGCTGCTTGAGGATGGGGTGGACTCAAGGCACGGAGCGGGGAGGTGCTGGGGATGAAGGGAAGGAAGGGCAGGGTTTCGAGGGGACGGTGACGGTGCTGATCCAGGGTGGAACTGAGCTCTGGACCCCCCGGTTTTCCCCCTCCAAGCTCCTCTCCCAGGACCCACCTGGAGCAGGAGAGATGGAGGAGGATGAGGAGCGGGAGGAGGAGGAGCAGGAGCACATTTCCCCCCCCACTCCGCTTCCCACTTGAGTCCCCCGGCAGAGCTGCTCATTCCCGGGAGCACCCTGGCACAGATAAGGAGCCCCGGTGATCCCCAGGGCACGTTTAATCTGGGACAGGACAGTTATTGGATAAATACCATGAATATGTAAATTGCATTTATGCTGATTTACGGCTGGGGGGGCAGGTGGGGAGCGGAGAGATGGGTTAGTTTGGTTTTAATGCATTTATTTCCCTGCCTGGAGATGGAGAACAATCTCGGAGCGCTGCATCTGCCAAGACAGAGGAGGTGATTTAGGCAGAGCCGTGCAGATGGGAGCACCCCAGGGCTGGGATGTGAGCTTGGGGAGGGGGGGCGAAGCAGCACCCCAACACTTCCACCTCCCACCGCACCCCCTGGGGCTCAGCATCCTTACAGGCACCCCAAAAAGGGGGTGCAGGAGGTGGCTGCCCCCATCCCCTCCGTGCCAGCGCTGCTCTCCCGGGATGATGTATGGGTCCAGCACAAGAGCCGCGCTATTCCAATTAATTCCTGGGCCTTGCAAAGTCTCCTGACCTTTCACGAGCCGCAGCGAGGAATTGAGGTGATTAATCTGGTAGGTCGGGGTGGCTCCTCCACTCCGACATTGCCCGGGTGCTACATGGGGTGGGTGCCAGACCCTTTGCAGCCAGAGGGCTGCTGAGCCTCCGCAATCACAGCCCCTGTCTGCACACAGCTGGAGCACGGCCAGATGTGGACCCCAGCAACCAAGTGAGACCAAGTCCCTCCCGACCCGTCACCATGCAAAGGACTCACTCCTGCTTGTACCCCCCCCCCTGCCAGAAGCATCTGGGATGGAGCTGGGAGGGGGGAATCACCCCTTAACTGATGAACCCAATTAGATCCTGCACCTAATGAAGACCATCCCTCCCCACCCCAAAGCAGCCCCCCCCCCTTCACCCTGAGAGAGCCCTGGGGCAGGGCCGGGGCGGGGTGGGGGCCAATTAACCAGATGACTGTAATTAAGTTGTTCTCTTCGGCTGTTCAATGAGCTCGAGCCCGCCCCGACTTCCTTGGGCGGTCCGTGTCGTCCCCCCCCCCCCCTTCCCCTTCCTTCTTCTCACATGCAGCAAATCAGCTTCAACCCCCCCCCCCCCCCCCCGCAGGGTCTGCAAATAAATAAATAAGAGACTCCTGATAAAATTAACCGTATGAGGAGCCGCAAATGAGGCGGAAAATCGCGTTGAAGAGCTGCCTGACAGGAGGCCGGGAGGGAGGGAGCAGCGCTGGGCGTTGCGTGCTGGCCCCCCCCACCTCCCTTTAGGCCTCCCATTGCCACCGGTCCTGCACATCTGGCAGCAGCTGCTCCAGACCCACGGTGCGGAGCGGGGCCGCCCCATGACCAGCAGGGACACCCCAAGGTTGGGCCCGCACGGGGGGGGCCCTCTCTGCCCTTAACCCCCTTTCCCCCCCGTAGTGGCAGCGTTGACACGGGCGGGGGGCACGGGGCCGGTTCCCTACTATGAAAGGGGGGGGCGCTGAACTGCGCGCCACCCGCCAGGGGGCGCCGCGTCTTCCCGCCACCTCATTTGCATACGGCGCGGGAGCCCACGCGGCAGCAGTGCCCCCTCGCGGTACGGCGGGGATGGTGCCGGTACCGGGCGCACGGCGACCAGGGCTTGCAGCAGCGGTCGGGGATAACGGGCTGCCTGTCGCCATGGCGACGGGCGGGGCGATGTACCGGCCCCCCTGTCGCCGTGGTTACCGTCGGCGTCACGGCTCCGCCGCCGCCGCCCCCCCCCGCCGGGGCAGCTGTTCCTGGCTCCGTGCTCGCCCTGCGCGGTCCAAGGACTCGTCTCGGTCCCGGCACCTGTCGCCCCACAGCCCCTATTCGGGCCCCACCGGGCCCGCTGCCAGCGCTCGGCAACGGGGGATGCGGTCCCGGGGGGACTCAAGGGGAGCGGCCCCCAGGAACGGAAAAGCGGGGCGAGCGTGGGGAGGAGCAGACGTGTATTGACAACACCGGGGTACACAGCCCAGAGCGCCCCCCCCGGCACCCACGCCGCAGGAAGGGGGACCCCTTCCTTGCACCCAATGTCTCCAATGGACCAGAGCTCCTCCCACCCCCGCAGCCCGCTCCTGCCATGGTCCCCACGGAGCGATGGGGCTGCCTCCCGTCCCCATTCCCATCCCGCTCCAGCAGCTCCGTCCCTCTGGCCGGAGAGGGGGGGAGGCCCTGGGCGCTGTCCCATTCAGATCTCCTGCAGGAAGTCCACGGGGAAGAGCCCCACTTTGCGGCCGGTGTAGACTTTGACGTAACCGTTTACCTCCTCCCCCTTCTGCACCACGATCTGGGGGCAAAGGGGGTGACGGTGACACCCCATAGAGCCCCCCCTAGGGTGGGAGCAGCGAGGACCGAAGGGCTCCTGTCTCACCTGATCCTTCTTGAGCGTGATCTGCCCGATCTCCCTGTTGCCCACGAAGGAGCGTGTCACCTTGTGCACCCGCTCGCCCGCCCGCACCCGGATGATGAAGTTTGGAGGGAAATATCCAACTTTCTCCCCGATCTTCCCCTGGAAGGAATCAGTGGCTGGGTGCGAGGTGTGGGTCGGAGCCACCCTGAGCGACCCCCTCAACAACCAGCCTGCACGGTGCGGGGTGGTGTGAGGACACAGCCATGCGATGTGCTGTAAGCGCTGCATCTTTCCCCTTCTGTGCCTGGAGCACCCCAGCCTTACCCTCCACCACTCCTCATTGGAGTCATCGACCACTGTGATCTTCTCCCCGGGCCTGCGAAGGGAAGGATGGGTTCAGAATGAGGGGGTGCTGGGACCCCCTCCCTGGCCCCTTGTTGCTCCCCTCCTCACCCCTGTGCTCTCGATATGGCTGGTTACTTACGGGAAATCCAGGTCATCTTTCTCCAGGGCTTTGAAGCGATAAATTGCCACGAAATAGTGAGACTGGGGGAAGCCACCGCGTGTCCCTGGCTGTAGCTTCTTGCTCTATGGGAGTAGGAAAAGGGGGTCGGTGCCCCAGAGCTGCTGAAAGCCCCAGGGAGCTCCCTGCAGCCTCTCCCCGTGCTGCTCCATAGCGTGAGGGTGACGGGTACCTTGTCGTCTGTTGGGCTCTTCTCAGTCTTCTTGTTCCCTTCAGAGGCGCCTGGAAATGGGAGGATGAGGGCTTACATCTCTCCTCGTGCTGCCTCCCAGCCTGGGACCCTCCCAGGGATCTCCAGGTCAACAAGGGGAAGCCCCTGAAGACCCCCACTTCCTATGGGGCAAAACCCACCCCAAGTGGGCCTCCCCATGAGGGTCCCTCCCTGCGCGGTGCTCATGGCTCAGCCCCCCGATGCCACAGCACTCACCGCTCTCCGTTTTGCCTCCTTGCGGCTTCGTGGCCTCTGGTTCCTCATCCATCATAGCAGCCAAAGGCTGCAAGGCAGAGAGCCGTCAGGGGGCGTGGGGCGGGCAGGGAGGGGGGGTGGCCATGGGGTGCTCACTCACGTTTTTCTTGTCATCCTGCCCTTTCTTGCGCTCCTTGTTGGCCATGATGACGCCCGTCCGCAGGGTCTCGAACACGGGGTCGCTCCTGTCGGCTGCTGCGGTGGCACAAGGGACGGTGAGAGGGGTTCGGGTGCACGGGGAGATGGGGGCACCCAGCACCCAACTTACAGAGCTGGTCCTTGATGCAGAGCTGGTCACTGTAGAGGGGTGAGCTGTACGCCCGGCGGAAGCCCGGCGGCTGCGAGGTGGAAGAGTTAGAGCATCGATCCCTGCCCACACACCAGCCGAGGGGATGGAGAGCACGGGGGCACGGAGGGGAGCACCCCCAGAGCATGGCACTGCGAGGGAGAGCACTCACGATCTTGCCGAAGCAGCGCTGCATCTCCACGTAGGTCTGGCAGTGGTGGTGGATGTTGGTTTTGCAGTTCTTGCACCTCAGGCCAAACTTGTTGTTGACTGACAGTGTAAGGGGTGGAAAGGAGAGGCAATGTGACACTGCAGCTGCAGGGACGGCTGGGCTGGAGCCCTCGCCAGCCTTGGCCCCCAGCACCCCTCAGCACTCACGGACAATCATGCGGGCACAAACATCACAGAACTTGGGCTTTTTGAAGTAATGATCTTTGAACTTGTGGGGTTTGTCATTGACGAGTTGCGGGGGCTCGGGGGGCGGCTCGGGCTCCTCTTCTTCCTCCTCTTCCTCATCCTCATAGATGTAGAAGATGGGTCCCCCTGAGGGGCTGACCAGCTCCCCATTGGGCTGCGGCTCTGGTGGGGCCTCCTCCTTGGGTTTTTGCTGGAAAAGCTGCTTCAGTTTCTGTAGCTGCTGGGCAGGAGAGGATGGATGCACAGGGCAGGCGTGTGGGGTGAGGCCGGCAGGCAGAGGACCCAGTGCCTGGCTCCCGGCCCCTTCGCTCTGACCTAGAGACTCCTTCATCCCCAGTGAGAAGAGACCCCGGGCATCCTGAGGCAGAAACTGTGAGGATGGGGACCCTTCTCCCGCTAAAGGAGAAACCGTGGCTCCTGAGCGTGATGTGGGTATGGGAAGAGCCAAGCTGGGAAACGACCCCCAGTCTCCTGCTGGATCAGGAGCCCACTGGGCATCCCTGCTCCCACAAAGCCTCCTGGGACCAAGGCACAGCTGATGCTCGGAAGGTGCCTTCCCCACCCACCCAAGCTGCCCTGTGGGTACCCACTTACCCGGCTTTTGGGTTTCCCACCTGAAGCAGGTGAAGCTGGTGGCTCCGGCACTTCCTTCTCTGTCATGCTATGGGGGAAAAGGAGACGTCACATTAGCTGGGGCTGTTCCCATTGAAGGGCAGGAGCAGCCCAGACCTCGCTGGGTGAGAAGCATCTTCAGAGCCGCTGCCTCCCTCTGCCCCAAGCACCATCACCCCCAGCAAGGGCCCATCCTGCGCAGGCTGGAGACTGGGCTGCTGCTTGCTCTATGGATGCGGTGCCAAGTGCTGCGAGCCAGACCCTGGCCTACCTGCACATGTCCAGACATCTCCACCTCATGATTACACTGCAAACAGTGCTACTCTGGCCCCCCCAGGACCAGCACACGCCTGTGGTGCTGCTTGGCATCACCGCACAGCCCTGCTTTCTTCTCCCTGTGCTACCACGAGGGCAGGATTTGCTCCTGCATCCCCCAAACATGCCCAGTCTTGCTTTTGACTCAACCATCCCCATGGTCCCTCTACCCAGCCATCACTATTTTTGGTGATACCCAACACAAGCCCACCCCATGCCCCCATGGAAACCAACCATCAGGGAAAGAGCAATGGGGACCAAGGAGCCATGGGCAAGGGGGTGCTGCAGACGCAGAGCCCTGGGGTCTGACATCAATAAGGAGGGGGGCAAAAGCAGGGGGGGTGGTGGTGGTGGGTGGTCACGACAAGGGGTCACTGCAGAGGGAATCAATCCCACTTACACTGTGCTTGGAGCTCTCGCCCTGCGATGAAGAGCCCCTCGATGGGCAGGCGATGGTGGGGCCTCGGCAGGCACGGAGCCCCCAGGCCTCGGTGCCGGTGCAGGGAGGGGGCAGCCGCCCCGGTGCTGTGCGGTGCAGGAGTGACAGGGCAGAGGGGAGCCGACAGCTGAGCGCGGCCGGAGGCTGACGCCGGGAAATTGGAGCCCATGCGGGAGGCGGAGGGGAGCGGGGCCAGGGGAGGCACCGGCTATTTGCGTTTGTGGGTTGCTGGGCGGGCCAGAGGCCACCCCCCCACTGGCAGCAGCGCCGGGGCACGCCGAGGGCTCCAGCCTTCAGCTCCTGTTTGTGCTGGTGCTGGAGGCCCCTGCAGCCGGGAGGGGAAAAGGGGAAGAGCGGCAGCAGGGGGTCTCTGCCCCCCGACCTGTGTCCCTGCCAGGTTGTGCCTTAGCACCAAGCGTGGGGCTGGACCCATCGCCCCCGGGCCAGGCAGCTCTTACCTCTCCATCCATGCCTGCTTCTGCTGGAAGCCCCCGGGGTGCTGCAGGAGGCTCCCTTGCTGCACGCAGTGCTGCGGTGAGGGTGATGGCACCTGCAGGGCAGGAGGAGGCAGCGATGCCGGCGCCTACAAGCTCCGGGGCTGCTTCCCTGTCATCAGGAGGAAGATGTTGCTTCCTGGCAGGGCATGCCCTGTGCCCCCCTTCCTGCACTGCACAGGGCTGTGAGCATCTTACAGGGAGGACCAGCCCCTGGTCAAAGTGCTGGGTGCAGCATCCTCCTGCCTCCCAAAGAGGCAGCCCCTAGCACTGGTACTGGCAGAGAATGGGAAAGCAGCGTTAAAGTGATGGACAAGTTTTCCTTTTGTTTGTTTTTTTATTTAAAAACACCCCCCCCCCAAATAAAATAAAACAAAAAAAAAATATCCATCCCTCCCCCCCCCCCCCCCCCCCCCAAATAATAATCAGATTAAATAAAATGTGCAGTGAACATACCAATTCAACACCTGTATGTGCGGTTCAACACAGTGCTTAACAAAACAACATACACAGGGGAAGGTGGGCGGGCAGGGGCAGCACTCCAAAAAATAATAATAATAATAATAATTAATAATAATAATTAAAAAAAAATCAATTTCTCGTCTCTTAATTCTGTCCATATAAATATATCCATGAAGGAGGGCAAGGGGAAGGGCGGGCAGGAAGGAAAAAGAGAAGGCAAGAGGGGAGTGCCTGCAAGTCCAGTGTGCTCTGCGTGCCTGTGCGTGAGCCCTACTGTGAGCTGGCACGCTCCAGCACCCGCAAGTCGTAGTTCTTTTTGGCCACACGCAGCTTGAAGCGGCTGAGGGAGTTGTTGAGGCGGAGGGAGGCGTTTTGGGCAGCCAGCGGGCTGGGGAACACGGCCACGATGGTGTATAAGGCAGCGAGGTCACTGTGCCTGCCGTTCTCCGGAGTGCCGGTGCCGTCCCCGCCACCTCCATCCCCGCGGCGCCCCTGAGTCTCTTTGAGCCACTGGATTTTGGCCCCGGCCATGGCGAGCTGAGTGAAGAGCTTGTCAGCCTCCGTCCGAGTGATGCCCTCGGGCAGGTCCGTCACCTCCAGCACTCGGCCCAGCACTGCAGTGGGGAGACAGCACGTGGGGTTTGGGGGGGGCTCCCCACCCAAGTCACTGCTACTGCAACTAAGCTGCCCCCACCTTCCTGCTTCCTGCAGCCCGACCCTTTGGATGCTCACATCCCAGTCCCTGCATGCTTCAAGAGGAGGCTGCTGTTTCCCATTTGCTCCAGCCCTCCTTGCTTCCTCTGCCTGGGCATGGCTTCCCAGTCAGGGTGCTCTGCTCCAGCTTCCCACCCTAACCCCTGGGTACCGGGATTGGGAGCCAATCCACCTCTCCTGCCCTCTATCCCTGGAAGGGAGAAAGACACCCATGGAGGAGTGGTGTGAATCCTGAACGTGACACTGCTCCTGGTGCTCAGCCCCCGGCCAGATCCCCTTTGTGTCATGCCCACCTCTTTGCCTCCACTCTGTGGTACCCAAACACTTCTGCTGCCTCTTGGCTCCAGCCTTGCCTTTTGGGCTTAGCAGAGGGCTGGCTGAATGGATTCTTTGCTAATATTAACGTGGCATGTAACGAACATGCCAGCCGCAGGGAGAGGGACAGCTCTTAAAGGGCTCCCTGCAAACAGCTGCTGCTGGTGGTGGTGGTGGGGACGTGGAGGTGACAAAGGGGACAAGCCTAAGACCCCATAGAACCAGTGAAGACTGCATCCCCCCCCCCCCGTGCCAGCTGGGGGCAGAGGTGGCAGCTGGAGTCTCTGCCAATGGCAGCTATGCCATGCAGTGGGGACTGCTCAGTGGGTACAGAGTGAACTGCTTGAGGAGGGTCACTTGCCTACATCGCTTGTCCCAAGGTCAGTGGATGCTGACTTGAGGGCTTGTCTCTTGCTCCGGTTGCCATGTTTCATTCCAGTCTGCCCCTTAAAGAATAAAGCCAGCAGAGTGTCACCCGAGGAGACACTGTGGCCTTACAGTGCCCCCACAGAGCATCCTGGGGAGGCCAAACTCGACCGGGCCATCACTGCGAAGGGGGATGAAGACACCAGGATGAAGCTTGCACCCTCGGCACCTTTGAGGTGACACCACGCTTGGGTGAGAGGAGATCAAGGCACAGCCACGCTCCCAGGACACTGAAAGGACCTGGGGCTGACACTGCTTCTGGGTAAAGCTGGGAGCAGCACCGGGCTCTAGGGAAATCCATGGACAATGGCAGCTCTAGTGGCATAGGCAATACCTAACCGAGGGGTGCCCAGGCACAGGGCAGGGAAAGGGGTGGTCTTGTTGTGCTCCCAGGCCCATGAAAGGGTGGCTGGGTGCAGCTTTTGGCCTGGTTTTACCTGGTGTGCATTGTAGTTGGGCTGGTTGTGGAGCAGCGGCGGGGGACAGATAGACAGGTTATACTGCAGCGGCTGGCCCAGCAATGAGTAGCGCCCATCACCTGCAAAAGGGAAGCAAACATCTGGGAGGGGGGGGTCCAAAGGAACCCCAGGGAAGCCCCAGCTCTGTGCTGTCCCCTTACCTTGTGTCGGGCCCATGGGCCGGGGGAACTGTGTGAGGACAGGGAGGGGGCTCAGCCCCGTGCAGACACTGTTGAGGTTGGTGACGGGCGATGGTGTCGGGGATTGGGTTGGGGACGTGATGGGGCTGCTCAGTTGGGTGCTGGCCTGGGGGAGAGAGAGCGTTAGAGAGCGCCTGCGACGGGTCCCTCTCCTGCCTCATCACCATGGGGTGATCCCACCCCCATCTCCCAGCCCATCCAGACGGCACGGGTGCTGGGGTCCTCTGTCCCGCCAGGCCGCTCCCGCAACAGGAGCTGCCTTCCTCCCAGTCCTCTCAATACCTGAGCACTGGTGTCTGGGTTGTACAGGTCTCCTGGCTTCTGCCCCCGCTGGTCCAGGCTGTAGTACTTACAATGGCTCCACTGCACCACAGGGGGATTCTGGGGGGCCTGGGGGCCATTGGGAACATTCAGCTGCATCACAACCACGCCAGGGCCTGATGGAGACACCCCTGAGGAGAGATGACAGCACCGCTACTGCCCGGGCTCTGTGCACTGCAGCTCCTGCTCACTGCAGAACAAGTCTTGCACCAACCCACCAGGCCCCAGCCAGCCTGGGATGTAATGCTGGAACCCCAATTCCTCTCATCCACTGCTCCCTGGTCCCATGCGCTGTCCTGGTGACACTGAGCCACGCTGCCAGCAGATGGGGTCCACAGCCCATAGCAGCTCCCTTTGCCTGCTCCTACCCTGCCCACACGGCAAGGAGATGCCAGGCCAGCATCAGCTGCTGTGCCACGACCTGGAAATTCCCAGTGGGCTGTGGGATGGGGAAGACTAAGGAAACCCACTGCACAGAAGCTGTCAGACTTCACCGAACCCCAGACTGATTTGGGTTGGAAGGGACTTAAAGCTCCTCCAGCTCCAACCCCCTGCCACAGGCAGGGACCCCTTCCACTAGAGCAGGGTGCTCCAAGCCCCTGTGTCCAACCTGGCCTTGAACACTGCCAGGGATGGGGCAGCCACAGCTTCTCTGGGCACCCTGTGCCAGTGCCTCAGCACCCTCCCAGGGAAGAGCTTCTGCCTAAGAGCTCAGCTCCATCTCCCCTTGGGCAGGTTCAAGCCATTCCCCTTGGCCTGTCCCTACAGGACAGCTCTGCTCACTGCAGCCCCTACAAAACCTGATCCACTTTGTGCAGAATCAGTGCCAATGCTGACAGTGACCACTCTTACCTGAATACTGCTGCTGCATCTGTGGCGGGCTGCAGGGTGATGGGGACTGTGGCATCTGATACTGTTCAGAGCCAGGAGGCTGCAGGAACCCCACCGAAGGGCTGTGAAGCAGAGAGTGCTCTGGTGAGGTGCTGGGAGCTGGGACTGGGCAAGCTCAAGAGGTGACCAGCATCTGTGGTACCCAGGCACCTCCCTGAGCTGCAGGAGCAGGATGCTGTGCCCTTCCCTGGGGCAGCAGGACCCCTTTCTCCCCAGGGCAGGTCAGAGATACAGAAGCTTTACCTGGTGCCATTCTGCTGGGCAGTTGGGATGACGCTGTAGTAGATGGGCACCCCCCCAGTCTGAATGCCCCCCTGCACAGACTGGCTGGCTGGTACAAGCACTGGCTGCTGGAAGGGCTGCTGGACCACACTCTGGGACTCATTGGCCATGGGAACCTGTGCAGGGAGGAAAGAAGCAGCACTATTTAATGACAGGTAACATGGAGCAGAAGCAGGGAGAACTGGCCCCAAAGAGACACCAAGGAGACCCATACAAGGTAGAAGAGTTGCCGGATGGGTGGCTACTGCAGCCCACAGCAAGCTTGCCCAGGCAAAGGGAGCACCTCCCAGTTCTTCTGCAAGCACAACGGCAAAGGGACTGACTGGGACTCAGTCCTCAAGGCACGTGGGACATCCTCAAGGCATGTCCCACATAGATGCAGACGCAGACAAGCATCTTCTCAAGGGAAGTCTCCACCTTTGGCTCCACCATGCAGGCACAGGAAGAGAGTGCTTCCCCCACAGTCCCCTTCCCAAGAGCCCCTCATTGGAGAGCAACTGCAGCCTACCTGGTACGAAGGCAGTGGAGTGTACTGGACCATCAGACCTTGCATCTGGCTCCCCATATTGCTCCTCTGGCTGCTGAGGAGGCCAGGGGGCTGCGCCTGCTGCACTCCCATCATATTCTGCATCTGGCCACCCATGCTGTTCCTCTGGCTGTTGAGGAGCCCAGGGGGCTGTGCCTGCTGCACTCCCATCACACCGTGGTATGTTTGCTGCTGGTTGGACATCATTGGCTGTAAACCTATCAGAACAGGGTTTAAATGGAAGAGCTTCCCAGCTGGCCACAGGAAACAGCTTGAGACTTGGCAGCTGAGGTGCTCAAATCCTGCTTTGCCCCATCTCTTGCTAAAAAGTGGGAAAAGGGCTTCCCTTATGGCAGGCGTGAGAAGACCTTAAGGAAGCTCCTGGCTTTAAATCCACCCTGGGACACCTCAGTGCATGCTACACACTAAGAGGGAGGGAAAGGACCAGAAGGGGCCTTTGCAGCTGCCCTTTGCACAGCCTGGCCCTAGGCAGTGCATGGGAGATCCTGAAGAACCAACAAGAGTTACAGGTAAGGAACCCATGCCCCTTGGCCCCCATTTCCCCCCGGCTTACCAGGCTGCTGGGACTGCTGAGGGAGCTGCTGAGTGCGCTGGGAGCTGTAGGCCACTGGGTGACTGAGAGATCGGTATTGCTGGCTGGAGTTTGGGTACTGCCCCGGAGGGTAGTAAGAAACCTGAATCTATCAGAACCAAGAAAACATGGTGCTGAGAACACAAGAGGGATGGGACCAAGAAGGCTGGGTCCCCAGGCCCAGTCTGCTCTCCCACCTTCTGCTGAATGAAACCAACCAAGTGATAGCTCCTCAGGCAATCAGCCCCTTCCCGCTCCTCCCAGCCTCCACATCCAAGCCTTTCCCAGCCCAGCAGTGCAAGAGCGCTCTCATCACACCCAGAGGGAACAACCTTAGAGGTTATAAAGCCCTGCAGGACCCCAAAGAGAGCTTAGAGGTGTCAGCCCTGAGTTGGTCACCGAACCTATGGTCAAGGGGGGTCCCCAGGTAAGTGCCCCAGAGGGGCAAAGAGGCAGAGATCACCCTGCTGTGTGCTGACCCATCACAAATAAGCAGCAGAAGCAGCAGAGACCCACTCTCAAGGAGCTGCTCCCCTGCAGCCCCCTCGCCCCATAGAGGTGCACATCCCCTTTGGGCTTGTGGGTGCTCTTACTTGCTGGGGAGGCTGAATGTAGCCCTGGGGCTGCAGCACCTGCTGGGTGGGGGCCGTGTGCCCTGAGGCAGAGTAGTTGGAGGTGGGAATGGGCTGCCCAGGGGTTGCCATGATGAATCCTGTCTGCTGAGGATGCTGGGAGATGAGGGATGACTGGAACATCGCCGAGGAAGGATCCGGTGCTTCCGTAGAGCCCTGTCGGCTGAGGCTGATCTGCCCAAAGGGGTTGCTGAGTTCATCGGCCTGCATCGGGGAGAAGTGGGAAGGATGGAGGAGGACAGCACGTAGGACATGGAGGACACAGCTCTGCAGACCCCTTCTCCCTACTCTGTGGGGAGGAGCTCACCCAAGAAAGGTCCCCAGAAATGAGCCACACACCAAGAGCACTCTGCAGCACGGGGCGGGGGGGTAGAGGCATGCGTGCTGCTTGCAGGGCTGCATGCTCAGCAGGCACTGGTGACAAGCAGGGCCCCACACATGCAGGGGTGGCCCCAGCCCAGGGTGTGCCATTCCCAAAAGAGGTAACACAGTCTGACTGAGACCACAGGGCAGCCACGGTCCTTGGACCCCAGTGCTGGGCACAAGCATCACTTCTGGTGGAGCTTTGGCACTTGGTCTTGCTCAGGCTCTTTCCATGCTCATCAATGCCTGGCCCTGGTGGGTCTCACAGTCTCAGGCATCCCACTGCCTTGACCCTATGGCAGCACAGAGCCTCTGTGAATCCCAAACCCACTGGGTGCAGTGTCCGCAATGCACCTGGTTAGCAAAAGCTCACACAACACAGCACACGGGCACAACAGAGAGTGCAGAAGAGGAAATGGGGTTTGTACCAAGTTGTACTGCTGGGGTGGAGAGACTGGCAAGAGGACTTGGGGGCAGGAGCTTGGAGAATACTGAACAGGCTGCAGCGCTGGGACCGGCTATGACCAGCAGAGAAGGGAGGAGAGTGGGAAAAGGGGGGGAAGGAAGGACAGAAGGAAGGAGAGAAAGAAGGAACAACAAGGTTAGTCAAGTGAGGCAACTGCAAACACAGAGGGGGGCATTGCAGAGGGTTGGAAAGCAAGGAGCGCAGAGCAGGGGAGCAGTCACCTCTCTGGGAGGACACACATCCCCACCCCTTGCTTTGTGGAGCTGCGAAGGCTGATGCCTCTTGATGCTGACACCTAACTCAAGCACCACCTCCTATGCTTTGAGCACTGAAGCTGCAGGTGCACCAGGGGGACAGTGTGTTTTCACATCTTTCACCAACACTCAAACACAGCCAAGTTTGGTCCTGCGCTATCAGGACAGCCAAACAGTACAAGATACAAAGGAAAACCTCAGCAAGATGCAGTGACCCTGTGTGAGCTCCAGAAGCTTGCTGGGTGTTCAAACCTCAGATGAGCCTCAGGAACAGAACAAAGTATGCAGGAACAAGGGCTCCAGACTCAGGATTAGCCCTGCAGGTTGTGGAATGTCACTGGGGTTTAACCCAAGGAGGGTCTGCAGAATACCAGACCCAGGTACAGCTCAGGTCTGCCTCTTCCCGGGACAGGAGGTGACCACTGGGGAAGCTCAAACCCAGCTACTGTTTGTGACAATCCCTCACCAGGATGGCAACAGGTTCCAGAACATGACCCCAGCACTCAGCAAAAGGCTATAGATCCCTTGCCAGGAGAGCTGCTGGCCTGAGCAGATAGTGAAGAGGCTGGCAAGCTGTCACATAGCATCATCCACAGCCACAGCAAGGCCCCATAGCATGGAGGAATCATCACTCCCTAACAGGCAGCAAGGGTGAAGATACCCAAACCCCACTGGGCAAGTGTGAATCCAGAGCACCCTGGCTCTGTTTCTACCTCCCTGCTGGGTGCCCAAGGAGCTTATGGAGTCCCTGGATGCTGTGCAGCAACTCACCTGGGATATCATGTGGTTGCTCATGGCTGGCTGCTGCTGGGCTGCAGGTGGAAGTCCCTGGGGCTGTGGTGGTGGCTGCTGGGGTGGCTGTGGTTGAGGCTGTTGGGCTGTGCAGGGCAGGAGGCCACGGCTGGGCTGTGAAGAGGGGGATTGGCTGCATGCTTCAGGGGCACCTAGTACCAGACCTTGAACAGAGAAAGGCATGGCAGGGTTGGTACCTGAGAGAGAAAACACATGGGTTTGTTGATGGGGGGGTAGATCCTGTCACTACCTCCTGCACCGCAGCCAGATTAGAGTCTCTGCTGTCCACATGGTAGCTGCCCCAGGGGACAGGGTGAACAGGCTGCAGGCTAAGTCAGTTTGCCTCAAGGTGCTGACACTCTCAGCACTCCGGGTTATGGCACCTCTCTCACCGTGTCTGTACAGGTCCACAGCTGCTCACAGCTCCTCCCCCTGCTCCACACAGGGAATGTGACCAGGAGGCAATCACTGTTCCACACTACAGCCATGACTTGCATAGCTGCTATTCCCAAGAGCGTGCTCTCCTCCCTGACCCCAGCGCAGCACCCACGTTCCACACTGGGACACAGCAGTCCCCACCCATAGGTCTCAGGTAGGTGCTATATGCCTCACCTCAGGCCTTCCAGTGGGCAGAGGAACCTGATGTTAACAGCAGCCCCTGCCTGATGCAGGGCCCTCCACCTCAGCACGAGGCAGAGATGACAGCATGGGATGCTATCAGGTACACTCCTGTCAGCTCAGTACCCTAAACCAGTCTGTGGGGAGAAGCTGAGCTGCTCCCAGTCACAGCTCAGTTCTGTGGCTCAGCCACTAACTACATGGTCATGACCTGTTCAAGTGCTTGCCCTGAACAGAGAATCCTATTTTATGGCCCCACAGATCCAGCACACGCACATCTTTGAGTACAAGCCTAGGAGATGGAAGGCTGGAAGCAATTCCTTCCCATGGGAGGAAAAACGGTTTGGAAGGAGCGCAATAGATGCTGCAGGGCACCCAGCTGGGAACTGCTCTCCTCACTATTTCAGTCTCACTTCCAGAAATAAAAGGGCTGTGAAACTATTGCTTGATGCCCAGTAGCTGCTATTTAATGAATTCTGCCTCTGATCTACTGCATTGCAACAGCTCATCTTCAGGCATTCTGCTAAGGATGTCTGTATCAGCAGCCGCATGGTGCAAAGAGGGAAACAGCTTCTGACAGTTGCCCAAGGGCTAAATGCTGAGATGGGAAAAGAGCCCCACAGTCCTCAGCACTTCCTCCCCCACAGAATAAATGAGGATATCAAAGGTGGTGCTTGCTTTTTCCCTCTTGCACCCAAGTGAAAATTCCTGGATGCTGCTCACTGACATTGCACAGCGAAGGTAACCAGCGTGGCTCCTCATTTAGCACTGCACCATTAAAATCATCAGATCCCAGACTGGTTTGTGTTGGAAGGGACCTTAGAGCTCATCCAGTTCCAGCCCCCTGCCACTACACTCTCAGGAGTATAGTGAATCATATGGAGTGAACGTTGCAGGCAGATACCACTGAACGCAGTTGTTTGATGAGACAGACTGTGTGCCTGATGAGCCAGACTAATCTAGCCCTCCTTTGTTGGAAAGCAAGGAAAAGGGCCAGATGGTTCACCCTAACTAAAGGCTCCTTAGGCCTGTGAGGGATTCTGGAGAGCAGAACCTCTAGCACAGCAGGGGAGAGAAAACAACAGCTCCAGGGTATGGGACTAACCAATGTCCTTTGTCTTGGGGAGCTGTGCTAAAGGGAAGGAAGATCTAACAGGGGGTAATGAAAAAAGCAGACGATGCAACTGGTATATCCCTGTCCAGGTACCGGATGCATTCAGATGATGCCAACCACGTCCCACACGCAAAGCATCACGAGCCCCAGCTCCTCAGCCCAAAGACCGTGACCAGTCCAGTACCTGCCCGGGACGTCCTGCTGGCAGTGCTGCCTTTGCTGCTCCCGATGCTGTCCCCCCGTGTCAGGATGGAGATGCCACTGAAGCTGCTGGCTTTGGTAACGGGTGGTCGCAGGCTGCGGACGGAGCCATCGGAGTCTGTGCTGCTCCACGGCCGAGGTTCCAGAGACTTTATCTCGCTCTCGGTGCTGCTCTGACGGCTGCCCGAGGCCCGGCTCAAACTGTCCCGGTTGGCCCTGCGGAGATGGAAGGAATGAGACCCCACGTCCCACAGCAAGGGGCAGCGGCAGGACCGGCAGCAGGGCTGCCGCGCTGCGGGGGGAGCCCCAGCAGCTCCTGGGACACAGCACACGGGCACTTTGCGTGGGGATCTGACAGCAAACACATGCCCCGGGGCACAGCTTCCTCGGGCATGCACTAGGAAGAGCCAGGCCCTGCTGCTGGTCCTTGGTGGGCGTCGAGAGCTGGCTCTTGGCCCTTTTCCCTAGCCAGATCCCCACCTGGAAGAGAAGCCAGCGGGGTCAGAGCATGAGCCCTTGCTAAAGCCCTCCTTGTCTCACAACAGGGAGCTTTTAACAGAGGCCTTGAGACGAGGCTGATGGAGTCCACTTTCCACACCAGCCCTGGTGAGCCTTCCTGCTCAGCTGGAACACCTACATGCTGGGATGTTGCTATACCCAGAGCCGTGCTCCCACTTGATCACCCTCCCTTAGCCCAAGATCTGGCTACTTTACAGGGCTTTAGAAAGAACCAGCACCCCATCCTAAGCAGTGAGCCCGGCTTCCAGCTAAGGCTCACAAGCAGAGGCGTGGGTTCCCAGGTCTTTGCCAAGGAGGAATGGAGAAGGCAGCACCGGAGGAGATGCTCCCACAGGGCTGCAGGCTGAGCCCGGCAGCAGCTCCACACAGCAGTGGAGGGGAAAAGAAAGGCTTGGAAGAAACTTCTGAAGTGATGTCCTAGGCTGCTGGGAGCATGGGAGAGCCAAAGCAAACACATCCCTTGGGAAACCTGAACAATGGTTCTAACCCTAAAGAGGTAAAGGAACTGGACTATGCAGACTCCTGCTTTTCCTACTCCTGCTACTCCAGGCATGCTGTCACACTCTTGCCTTCTAAAAGCACTGCCCCAGCAGCTTCAGCCATGCCTTTCTCTCCCTCTGCTTTACTACAGCCTGTTTCCAAGTGTGTCCACCAGCAGAGAGCTCTCTGCAACCACATCTGGGCTTCAGCAAGTGGAGGATGTATTGCTCCATATGCCTGGCCCAAGATGTACTACTCTGAATGCTGGGTTTTGAAGGTGGAAAGTCTCTGGAGCTCACACTGACATCACCTCCTGCTCCTGAAGAGCTTGTCTGTGTCTGTCCAGAGCTCAAAATGGTCCAAAGGCCACACATCCTCCCTCTCTCTGCTCTGAAACCACAAAAGCAAGCCAGCAGGTTAACCAAGCTCTTTAGGGACAAGTCAGAAAAGCTCCTAGAGCAGCCCTGGCTCCTAAAGCTGCAATCCCATCAGCCACCATCACTGCTCGGTGATTCCATGAACACCACTGCCACGTGTGGTACTCCAGGACACAGTCCCTGGAACTGTGCTGAGGACATTTGATTTTCCACAACAGCATCCCTTAAAAGAGCCCGAGCCATGCGACAGACTGAGAGGAGCAAAGCTGTTCCTACACTCACTTAGATCACAGAATGACTTGGGTTGAAAGGGACCTTAAAGCTCATCCATGTCCAACCCCATGCCACGGCCCAAAAGCCCCTCTCCAGGCTTCTTGTTGCCCCTTTAGGCACTGGAGCTGCTCTAAGGCCTCCGCAGAGCTCAGCAGAGGGGCAGGATCCCCTCCCTGAGCTGCTGCTCACACTCTGGGGGTGCAGCCCAGCACATGCAGGGGTTCTGGGCCCAAGTGCACGCTGAAGCTGGGTCCTGGGGAGCTTCTCTTCACCCAACACCCCCAAGTCCTTCTCTGTAGGGCTGCTCCATCCCGTCCCCCCCAGCCCGTGGCTGTGCTTGGGGTTGCCTCCTGTCATACACAGAGATGCTTCCCCTCTGGAGCTTTGTCTATGAAATGAGAGGGCAGCAGGCACGAAGGCTTTGATTTTCATGCTATTCTTTATCCTCCTCCTTTCAGCAGCCTCCTGCAGCAAGGTGACTTGTCACTAACTCCATCCTTTCAACCTTTTCATCCACAGGAAAACTACTCCATAAGAAAATGCTGCTCAAACATGCTCCCAGTGCCCTCTGCAGCTACTCTGCTTGAAATGAAAGTCTGAGACACTTCATTGCCACCACTAAGTAATCCAGCCTTTATCATCGGGGATTAGGAACAACCCCACCTATCTGGATGCTGATCCCTGTAAGGGCAGCGGGTTTCTTGGGAGAGAAGAGGCAGAATGGTTTAAAACTGCTGAAACCCTCTGGCTTCCCCACTCTTCCCTGCCATTCCCACCTTCTCCCCCCCTCCATTTTCATCGCTGGCTCAGCAAGAAACAGAACTCAAGAAATGGATGTTGCAAAAAAGACAAGGTCAAAAACGTCCCAAGGAGCCATGCACGGGGCAAACTTCCTCAGCAGGACAAGGCACAGCCTAAGTCACAGAGGGATACCTAAAAATCTGCCTCCGCTTGTGAGAACTACGAGAAAAGGCTTCTTTGGAGGTTCTGTCAGTTAACATCAGAAAAACCAACATCATTCTAGAGTCATGCAGTCCTCTGCAGAGAAGGCAGAGCTACAGATAGTGTCTGCTGAACAGTACTGACCTGCTGTCGGTGAGATATCCGTTCTGGCCAGCCTGGAAGCACGGGAAATACATGGAGATGGGAAGGAAAGAAAGGAAAGACTTAGTAACTTTGGAAGCAACCAAGCAATTTCGAAGCAAAGAGGAGCAAAGCACTAACAGTACGGGACTTGAACACAGTTTGTGTTGTGCACCAGTTACTCAGGAGTTTTGCTGCACACCAGGCCCACTCGGCTCTCCATCCAGGCCCATTAGGAACCTTTCCTGGTACCTGTGACCCTGAGATGTGTCAAGAGTTTGCAAATCTGAGTCCTCAACTCCCTCCTTCATTGCTTTAAGGCAGCTTTGACGGTAGCTTTGTCAATGGAACAACCAAGGCCAGACATACAAGGGTCCTTACGTGCTAAATGCAGTTATCAGAGCCACGTCAAAAAGGCAGAGGGCTCAAAGCCAGCTCAGGCCACCCTGCGAGAGTCGCCCCTGTCTCTGGAAGTCAGATGCAAAGCGCTGGCTCAGCCCATGAACACAGAGCAAGGGTAAGTCCATGCCCACCCCATGGTGTGCTAACCCGGGGCAGCACGTGCTCCAGTCCAGGACTACAGGCAGGGCTGCTTGCTAACCTGTCTGGACGGCTTTGGGCCTGTGCATGGAAGACAAGACCCCGATCACAACCGGCTGCAGGAGTCACTGGCTGAAGCCTGGTGACTCGACGCAGCTCAGCGCAGCGGCTGCCTTAACATCCTCCTTGGGCAGGCACATGGCAATTCCCATTAGGATGAATGAAAGGCGTCTTCCCCAAGGTGCTCAAAAGCAGCAGGCAAGGAGCTGGACTTTGAACGTGATCCACGGCAGATGGGCACTTGGAATCGGCCCTGATTCCATCACTTGGCACAGCATGGAGAGCTGCCTCCAGCTGGCAGACAATACTCAACAGAGCAGAGCACAGCAGCCTCTCTGAGCCAGATGTGAGCAAGGCACACAGCTCCAACTTAGAGGAGTTCCATGGAGGGAGCAGAGATTTCAAGGAAGTAACAACCAAGCTGGACACTCCATAAGAAAGACAACAAACGTACTGCCCAATTCATCCTGTAAAGGCACAGAGCCCTGCCTGATACTCCAAGGCCAGCACTGCTTGGTCAGGAGGCGGAAGTTGCAGCTCCTTTCAGATTCATCCATTGATTTGCTAGTCATGCCAGAAATGCCACTGCAAAAGCTTATCATCTTGCTGGGCAGCAAGGAGCAAACCTGCCCCCTCTGTCAGTCCCCACACGTGTAGTAGGCAATTTAGGGAAGGAGCAGACTGAGGAGTGGAGGTGTAGCTCCTCTATCTCAAAGGTCTTAGACATCTTTGGTAGGAGTTGGAATCCAACCCTAGGAAGACCACTTGGAAATGGGTGGAAAAGGCACTGACAAGATCTGACCTCTCAGTACAGTCAAGGCCACCTTCTGCCACAACGTTCCAGGAGGGTACCTGGCAAGTGAGTCATCCAAGCTTACCTCTCGTGCAAATATCCGCTCCCTGACCCGCTGATACTCTTCCTCTCGCTCTTCTATAGATTTGCTCCTTCTCCCATCCTGCAAGGGGAGTCTGATCTGAAGGGACAAACACATCTCAGCGGGTCAGCAGTTGCCAATGGGAGCAGGGGGCTCAGTCAGCTGCTGGCATTTTCATGCAGCAGTGTAAGTGGACGTGGATTACGGAGTGCGTGCAGGATGCCTGGATGCAGTGACACAGCCTCTGCCTTTGAACCTACCTTCCGAACACCTATGTCTAGGGATGAACATCCTGGAGGTCTTAGTGCACTCCACCTCCTGGATCAAGCCCAACTACTCTGCCTGATTCAGAAAGGACAGATCAGGAATATCACCACGTGCTTCTGGAAGACTGTTCCCAGGGGGTCAAAAGCTAAAGGCCGCTCTTTGGAGCTTATGCCAACACAGCAGACTCCTGCTCAGGCATGAATTCTGTGCTTCATGGGTAGCTGCATCACCTGCAGAGTGCCACCACGGGGAAACCAGAAACTGATGCTGATTGCAATGACCAGCTCCCCAGCCTGACGACTTAAGTTCAGCAACATGACCCAAAGGCAAGGGATAGTGGTATTCTGGGGTGATGTAAAGATAGGAGCTACAAGAGCAAAGAGCCTGAGATCCCTGGTGAAGAGGTCTCCTGTCTCTTGCCTCTCCTGCCCCAGTTTTGACGTTCAAGAGTCTGTCTGACACAGGCTGGGAACGCAGCCACAGATGAACAAGCTAGCTCTGCATTACGGCTCTGGTGCCACCTGAGACAGCCCGAGGGCAGCCAGAGATTCAGGAGGGTTTTGAGCTTGGATGACTGGCAAAAAGTGTTGCGTTTTGCCGATGGTTTCCTTCCAGCAGCACTGAGTCCTGTTGACTTCGCAGCTGGACTCGCTGCAAGCCCCAGGAAGGGGTGGGAGAGATGCTTGGCAACACAGCTCTGGGGCATTTCCAAGGGAACCTTAGCAAAAGGCTTCACCTTAAAGCCTGGCCCAGCCACCAGATGATATTCAGGGTACAGGGAAGTACCCCCCATAGAATCCACACAAATTCTTCATGCATTTCCACTGTATTTTGTCAGGTTTTCAGGATATAGCTAGATGCGGCTGCTTGGGTGGGGTGGAAGCTTCTATTAAAGAAGGTTACTGCAGGAAACCCAAGAGAAATTGAGAGTTCTCAGCTTAGAGAAGTCACGTTTGACTTCCACGAAGTATGGAGACGCTGCATTACCACCCCTTACCTGATTATCATCTCGGTCCATGCTGGTATCATCTCGTTTCAGGATGAACCTCTGCGGGAACTCTGCATTCTTCTCATCTTTGATGTGCTCAGAGAACCTCTGCTCAGGGCTGCAAAGGAAGAACCAGCCCTTGTTAGAAGGGGAAATGCAAGGCACGGAACTGTCTCCCTAAACCCACTGCTTTGCAAGGATTAAGGAGGTGTGCAAAGGTGTTTGTTGTGTTAAACCTCTCCTTTGTGAGGGCAACAAGAGCTCCTGCCTCTTCTCTGAGAGCTAGAGAGCTAGGAAGGGCTTGTAAATAGGACTGGAAGTGAAGGATTCTCCTCTTCTAGAGAGGGAACCTGCCCTTCTTCTGGAGGCAAAACACATGGTGTGGGATCCATCCTGCTCCGGACCAGGGCTTTGCAGCTGGGGCTCAGGTAGCCCCACGCAGGGAAGGGGATTCCAGCCCGGTTGTTCTCCCCCCTCTCCTTCCCCCTTACATTCGTGTGTTACTGGTCTTGTTGATGATGACTGCCTTCCCAGTTTGGTCCACGTTATGGTCCATGCCAAAGTAGGCAGCTACCCGGTGCAGCAGCATCCGATGGTACGAGGTCATCTGAGGGAACTTCTTAAACTGATTGCTGAGAAGAGGGGAGAAAGCATTAGAATTCAGAAGGCTTTGGAACAGGCAATGATCATCCGACACCGAAAGAGAGATCAAGGCTGGAAATGCCTTAACCTGATCCCACATCAGACCAGGGCACATATCCCAAGCAGTTAGTCACGAGTCAAGTCCTTGTGTATGGACAAATGGAGGCGGAGGATCAAGGGCAGGTTGGACAGGGACTGGAGCAGCCTAGTGGAAAGTATCTCTGCCCATGACAGGGGGCTGGAACTGGATGAGCTTTAAGGTCCCTTCCAACCCAAACCTTTCTATGACTCTGTGAGGATGTACAAAAGAACCTCTTCCCAGTGTGCCCAAAAGACACTCCAGACTCTTTTGCATGACACAAACACGATGATCACTTACTTGTTATCACTAATAAATTCCAGAATCTCCTGTTCTAACTTTAGTAGCATCATTCTATCCCTGTCAAGAAAACAAAAAGGAAAAGGCCACCTTTAAAGAGTGAAATTCTGCTTTCTCTGTGTGATAGCCCTTCCCTGGGATAAACTCACAAATACCTGGAGCAAGGAACCCTGTCAACCAGGCTTCACACACCCTCCATAGGAGTGAACTAAGAAACTCCACATTTATTCATATATAGTAAATGAATTGCCAGATATCTGGCAGTTTAAAGTTGGTTTACTCTGTGGTGGCTTTGGGTAATATTGACTCTCTGCTCTGCTGGAAGCTCCGCTGGTGGAGACTCCAGCTTCGCTATTCCTATGCCAGCATTTGGCTTGATTCTATTTATTACTGCCACAGCAGTGGTTTCTTTTGAGGCTGGGATTTGACAATCAGTTATAGAAAAGGTTTTCAGGTAACCAAGCTTCCTTCCTGCTTGCATTCAAACAAACACTATCTCTCCACCATACACAATTACATGTTTTGCTTGACTGCGGTGTATCAAATCACAGTTGTCCTTTGTGTTTCTACACTGCCCCAGCTCCAGTAACACCCTCTGCAAGGTAAAACACACTTGCAGGTACTTTCCATAGCTGCTGTAATGCCCCCCCCTCCCAAGACACAGACGTATCCACACGTGCACACAAACTCCATGGCTTTAAGAGTCAATCAAAGTGTTCAAGGCCAGGTTGGACAGAGTCTTGGGTGACATGGCCTAGTGTGAGGCATCCCTGGCCATGGCAGGGGGGTTGGAACTGGATGATCTTAAGGTCCTTTCCAACCCAAACCATTCTATGACTCACTGGTCACCAGGTACTCCCTCCCTTCACTCCATTAGCAAGTGGTTTTAGTGAGAAGGCACCTACCGTGGGTTTTTTTTCAGTGTATTTACTAAAAACTCATGCAAATCTATCCCAGTGGAGTCTGTATATTCCTGGCTGGAATCTGAAAACAACACAACAGCAACAGCAGAACAAGTTAACAAAACACTGCCACAGAACAGAGCGAAGGGAAGAGGTGCAGGTCTTCCTGTCCTCACAGGGAACTGAGCCTCATCCTCAGCACTGAGTACCCAGGACAGGAAGAGAGGAAGAAAAGCCCACCTTCTGCAGGCTGGGACCTGTATCACCTGGGCTCGAGCCCAGTTTCTAGCACAGGCTCTGAACACAACCTCTAGGTCAAGTGTCTCCATCTGTACAATCATGTCCCCTTTCTGCCATGGGCTGCAGGAGCATTGGTACAAGGCACACGGGAGGAGGATGCCAGAGAGAGGGAGATGAGATCAGCTCATGGAAGGAAACCTTGTCCCTAAACCCAACCACTTGGAGCACGCTCAGGATATTCCATGCTATTATAGCATGTTCTGTCCAAGCAATTGCTGCACCTTTGATACTGGGTGTGGAAGAACCCTGTTCTTTCCCTCTCCCCACAACCCTTTGTCATCTAAAAGCAAGCCCAGCAAAACCAGCAAGCAAAACTGAACCTGCCGCAGTGCAGAGCTGCTGTCTGTACAAGGACTTCAGCTGCAATTTGCTCACCAGATTAAATGCATATCTTTTAGCCATTTCTAGGCCCCAAGATCACACACACGCAGGATTGTGCAGCACAAACTGAGCTGACCTTGCAGCCTCACAGCTTGAGACTGCAAGCAAGAAGTCCTTATGGTGGGTGTTCTTGGGGTTGCATCTGCGCTGTTAAAAAGCCACCAGATCGCTGGGAATGCTGCAGGAAGCCTGCAAGTCTGCTAGGGCACATGACAATCTAAGGAAATGCTTCCCCTCACTCTGCAGGCTCTGCTCCAGAAAGGATGTCCCAGCAATGCTACAGTCACCATCGAGCACCTCACCTCGAGACAGCATTTTCCTCGGTGCCTTTTCTTTATTCTTGTCTTTTTCTTCCTTCTCAGCCCCATCTTTCGCGGACTTTTCCTCTTCCTTGTCAGAAGGGCAGCTAACATGCAACTGAATGACATCCTGCAACAGAAAACCCCACGCTGGTCTGAGTCACTTGAACGTCCCCTGGAGCTGGGACAGCCAGCACTGAAAGGCAGGGGATTCAGGTCGTGGATGTGAGCCATTTCACAAGCAGCCCCATTCTAAGAGCAGCCAAAGCAGTCCCTCTCCCCACCCTCCTTCCAATGAGAAGCCTTTGGCAGGCACTGAGGGGACTCTCAAGAGCATTTGTCACTGTTGTTACTTGCCTGGATCACCTCAGAATCTAAATCACCCACTTCCCTGTTTGAAGCTGATAAGATGCTGTTACATCCTTGACTCACTAAGGTGAGTCCTGCACTATTTCAGGAAGACTCTTCTAAAGCACCTCCCTGACTGCTGCCCACCTCCAAGCTCCAGCTTCTCTGGCACTGCCCACAGTGACCACAGATGGGGATCACCTCTTTTGCTCTGTGAGCTGGCTGCTTTCAGCCTGAGCATCAGGGAAAGGGCTTGGATCAAATCTTCCTTCCCACGGCCAAAAGCCCAGGGCTTTTGTGAAGGCCAAGTACCATTCCATTCTGGGGGCATAAGCTTGCACAGTGTGAGTAGCTGTGGGTGCCCAGGGGGTTGATGCTGATGATTCTTTGCACGTATGAGGAGTACCCCCAGACATAACCCATTCCTTCAAAAGCAGTCTCTTGGGAAAATTCCTGGCTCTCAGAGGACAGGACATCACTTTCAGCAAGGCAAGGATTTTCCAGGCTTCCCTGCTCCTCAGCTTGTCTTATTCTAGGCCTACCTGCGACTCCAGCAGCCCATCTACAAAGGGGCTGGATGATTCTTCACATACAGCCAAACTCCTGACCAGTTTAAGCTTTGAATTAGACTGGAAAAGGAAAAGAAAGAGGACAGTTAAGACACCACAGCCAAAATGCACCCACTTAAGGTCATGATGCTGCACTACCAAGCCACTCACACAGCCAGGTTGGACACAGCCTTAGGCAGCGTGGTCTAGTGTGAGGTGTCCTTGCCCATGGCAGGGGGTTGGAACTGGATGATCTTAAGGTCCTTTCCAACCCAAACCATTCTATGATTCTGTATCAACCAGTCCCATGAGATCCCAGGGAGGAACAACAATAAGGAGAAAGGCTTGAGGTGCACAGATGTGTTCTGCCTTATGCATGGCAGTTGTACCTAACTCTGTCTTTTAGCTGGAGGGTGTAACATGCCCTGTCCCTCCAGTGACACCTCTGAATTTCACTTCTGGTGTGTTGGGCTCTGGGGAAGGGAAACGAGTGGCAGTAAATAGGAGCAAACAGATCCTTCATGTGCTAAAAAGGAGCACTCCTGCTCCAGTACATGGCAAGTGACTGTCCTGAGCCATCACAGGCTGCCTTCTTGCACCTGCAGACAGGAAAGGCTTGAGAGTACCAGCCTGGGATCACGACTCAGTGCAGGGTAGCCACAACAAAGAATGGGACATGAGAAGAGGTCATACCTTGGCTCTTTTCCTGGCATGGCCATGGCTTGAAGTTCGCCTCTATGGAAAAAGGAAAGAGAAGGCAGGAAGCTGAACGTGGGGGATGCCCCCAAGGGACCACCCCCTCGCCTGCACTTACCTGAGACTCCTGGCGCACGCTGACCTCCTCCCCGCCATCCTTCTCCACCTCCTCCTTGCTCGGTGACCTGGATATGTATTTGGTTTTGTTCACAGATTCCTCAACCACCTTTTTCTCCGACTCCTTCATTATTTCCAGAGACTCCTGGGCTGTGTTGCTGTTGGACATCTTTGGAGCCCTACGACGCAGCAACGGGCACCTGCCAAAAGAGATGGCCAAAAGGGGAGAAGGGAATCAGGTGCTGGAGAGAGTTTTTAGCTGTAACACAGACTCTTGTCCATACAGGTTGTAACTTCCTTTTAACTCATGTTGCATACAAAGACCCCAAACCAAGCACCCCAACGACAGCACAACCCCTTGGCTGAGCGGCTCAAGGGGACCTTGCAGGAGCTCCACAACTCTCACCAAGACCTGAGCAGAACAGAGTCTCTAAGATACACAGAGATCCCCAGTGCAGGCATTGAGCCCAATAACTTCTTTGATATGAGAATGATTTTCCTTTCCAGGAAAGGAAGAAGTGATGTAGCTCAATGGTTTAGAGGGAGGGTGCTGCATGGGGGCAGCTGTACTCTGCTCCGATGCCTCTGACAGCAACTAGGTCAGAAAAGGGAGCACTTGCTTGATTTACTCACCAGTCCCCCATAACAAGTTTTTAGCCCCAAGCCAAGCACCTCGGAGCATGGTAAAGGGATCTTCTCTCATCACACTACAATGGAACTTTGGCATCACAAGGGGAAGATCATCAGCTTTCCCTCTCCTCTTCCAGAAAAGACAACTCAGAGCCACTGAACTGACATTTGTCGGCTGCCCCCTCACAATACAGCTTCTAGCCCCAGCAGCAGCCCTGCAGGATGTTTCCCTGCACATCTAATTCAATGAAGGTATGTGCATTGCTAGTGCTTCTCAACAGCGATGCTTTCGAGAGGAGGTTTCCTTTTGGTATGAATGAATCAGCCCTGCTCCCCCAGGCCAGACGTGGGACGCAGCAAGGGGGTGGCAGACAAGAGCTGCTGCGACAGACAGCGGCTTGCAGAGACAGTGCAAGTTCAGAGGACCCAGAGGGGTGGGTGGGACTGAGCTGAGCCCTGTCAGGGACACGACAGAGAGGATGTGTTCAGCTCTGGGGCAACGCCGCAAGGCTGTGGAGCTGGTGGAGTGAGTCCAGAGGAAGTCATGGAGATGCTCCTAGAGCCGGGCTGGTTCAGCCTGGAGATGAGAAGGATTCTTAAGGAGAGACCTTAGAGCAGCTCCCAGTGCCTAAAGGGGCTGCAGGAAACCTGGAGAGGGGCTTTGGATAAGGGATGTAGGGACAGGACAAGGGGAATGGCTTTAACCTGCCAGAGGGGAGACTGAGATGAGCTCTTAGGCACAAGCTCTTTCCTGGGAGGGCGGTGGGACACTCTCCAGGTTTCTTGTAGTCCCTTTAGGCACTGGAGCTGCTCTGAGGTCTCCCCAGAGCACAGGACAGGGGGAGAATCCCCTTCCTGAGCTGCTGCTTACGCTCTGGGGATGCAGCCCAGCATATGGCAGGGCTCTGGGCTCAGGTGCACACTGAAGCTGGGTCATGGGGAGCTTCTCTTCAACCAACATCCCCGAGTCCTTCTCCTCAGGGCTGCTCTCAATCCATCCTCCGACCAGCCTGTATTTGTACTTGGGATTGCTCCGCCCCAGGGGCTGGACCTTTCACTTGGCCTTGTAGAACTCCATGAGGTTTGCAGGGGCCCGTCTCTTCAGGCTGCCCCGGTCTCTGTGCATGGCATCCCTTCCTTCCAGTGTATCAGCTGCACTACACAGCTCCGGCTTACCACCAAACTTGCTGAGGGTGCAATTTTCAGACTCAGCTCAGGTCATCAATGTTAATGGGATAGAGTTTTCACTACAGAGAAGGCTGCAGAGCCTCACTGCCAAGAAGAAATCCTGACACAGCCATAACAACAGCAGCTTTCTTCAGGCTGCTTATAACACGGAAGGAAAGCATACTTAGGAACAAAGCACATCCAACTGCAGGCTAAAGCAGAGTTAAAGTGCTCTGAGGGCTCAGAAACAAACATCCAGAGGCTGGTGATTCACTGGGGGGGGGGTGGGGGGCAGGACAGTCCCCACCACGTTGCTCGGGTGGACAAGCATGTCAATTCTGAGCACTGGGAGCAGATGTAGGCAGGATGAGCTGGCCCAGCCCAAGGGAGGTTTGCTGGTGCTACTGATAATTCAACCCCAACAAGCTGTGGCCTTCAGTGCTTCACTTCACCCCTCTGTGTAAGGCTTCAGTATCAGCATCATCTATCACAAAGTGACGCTCGCACCAACAATTTGCTCATTGGCTCCGGAGGCAGCCAATGAGAATCGCAGCTCCATGGCAACAAGGCTCTGTCGCTAGGAGCAACCGGATGATGTTGGGGGTGATTTTAGAGTACCCCCCCCCCCCCCACCTCCCCATTCCCCTTCCTGAGCACAGCGTCTGCTGTAGGAAAAGGTTTTCACAGGAAGAAGTGGAGGCGGCTGCAAATTCAAGGCATTAAAGGCTCCTCGGCTCTCCTGCACCAGGCAGCACAGGGCTCCCTGCCTGCACAGAGGCTTTTGTCCTCCCCTCGCCTGTCAGGGCACGGCAGCTGGTAGGGGGGTTGCTGTATTAAAGGCCAGATGTAAGAGGAGGCTGTGCTAATACAACCACCGAGGGCCACCACCGACCCTGAAACACCTCCCTCGGTTCGGGGTCCAGTCTGCTCTGCAGCGTGGAAGCTGCCTGCACAGACAGGCATCCCACAGCAGGTCTGAAGCCTCGGCTTGAAAGCAGACAGGTAAAGAGCCTTTTGAGTACACTCTGCCCCATCAAATCACAGACTGGTTTGTGCTGGAAGGGACCTTAAAGCTGCCCACAGGCAGGGACCCCTTCCACTGGAGCAGGCTGCTCTGAGCCCCTGGTCTTGAACACTGCCAGGGATGGGGCAGCCACAGCTTCTCTGGGCACCCTGTGCCAGCGCCTCAGCACCCTCACAAGGAAGAGCTTCTGCCTCAGAGCTCAGCTCCATCTCCCCTCTGGCAGGTTAAGGCCATTCCCTTGGCCTATCCCTATAGCCCCTTGTCCAAAGCCCCTCTCCAGGTTTCTTGTAGCCCCTTCAGGCACTGGAGCTGCTCTAAGGTCTCCCTGGAGCTTTCTCTTCTCGAGGCTGAGCAAGCCCAGCTCTCTCAGCCTAGCTCCAGAGCAGGGGTTCTCCTGCTGGGGAACACAGCACCCTACCAGGGGCAACAGTCTGACCTAGAACCAGCACTTGGAGCAGTGAGAAAGCCCCACCACCATATCCAGGCACGCTCATAAGCTGCAACTGTCTCAGCCAATGAATCAACCTGTCTTGAGCTCTTTCCACTGTTTTATTACCAGTTGAAGAGAGGGATTTAATTCCTCACTCCCATTCAGTTCCTGTAAAACCTAGAAAAAAAACCAACACAACCCAAAACAAACAGGAAAAACCAATCAAATCCAACCCAAAGCCCAGGAGGCCACTTGTATCTGACTGCACAGTGCATAGGCTCCCAGTGCTTAGTCACTGCCTTATATCTTAATCTCCACCCCCACATTACATCAGAGGTGAAATGATGATGCAGATGGAAAGGTTCGACTCCAGGTGGAAATAACCTTATAGGAACAAGGAGACAGGAAATGCAAGTGAGATGCAAAGCCCCCTCAAGTTCAATTCTGGAGCATATCAGGAGGCCTCCAGCACATCCCACCCAAACAACTCCACGGAGGGAAAAAGATAACACCAGTTAAATAGGAACAGAGGAACCGGAGCCTGGAGAGAGGTGTAATCCTGGAGTGCTTCTTCATTCTAAGTACCTCTAAAAGGCTGTTCACCAGTACGGGTGCATCTGAATTATCACACCATTCAAAGCAGAACGAGTGACTTCTTGCCCCTCCAGATGTTCTCTCTCAAGACAGGTCTTTGCTTCCTGCCCCAAAGGCCACTCTGCTCTTTTTCTGCAACTTAAACTGCTGCCTTTCACAGCAGCAGCCGAGTATCAGGAGCAAAGGAGGTATCTTCCACTTGTAACCAAGCCCTGAGCCTTCAGACTGAGAGCAGATATTGAACCAAGGAAGGATTCCCTGTACCAGTTAGGAGGGTACCCCAGCTCAGAAGCATCCTTACCACAAGGACCAACGCAAGGGGAGAAATGGCCTGTCAGTGAAGCGACACAGATCCTGTTCCTCTGCCAGGAATACAGAGGTGGCAACGTCCATAGCACCATGCAGGCAGCTGCCATCACTGAGTCAGCTCTACCAGGGGCTCACAACCAAAAGAGAACAGCAACATGACAAAGGAAAAGTGTGCGTGGGGGTGTTTCCCCCCCTCTACCAGGAAACTGCTGACTGGGGATAGCAGTGGCAGGAGGAGTCACCATATGCAGGAAGCTTCAATGCGGAGTTGCCCGATGTGCTCAGAGAATCCAGCTTGGCTGCCTGCATAGTTGGGTCCTTGCTTTTGACTCCTGGAGCAGCCTATACGCTATGCAAGAGCAGAGCTCCCACCTCAGTGCTGCTGCGAATGAGTTGATGACACAGAAAGAAGGCAATCATTGGACTCAGGCATGCTGGAGATCTCCTGGGGAAGATAATGCAGTTCAGCACCAAAGCCAGAGGCTGTAAAGATTCCCAGATCCCACTGCAAGCCTCCTCCCCATCCCGATTTGGCTTCCTGCTCCACTTTTGAGGCATGCTTCCTTTTATATACACATCGAGAGGAGAAAATGGTGCATGGAGGGAGGGAGCACATGAAAATGCAAGCGAGCAACCACGACAAACGGTTAGGAATCAGCTTAAAATAATGCATCCGTTATTGCCCGTTATGGAACCATGCACTGGAACAGCTTTCATGTGCAAGTGACCCAACAAGAGAAGGAGACTGGAGGAAAAGGAGCTGGAATTCTGTTTGCAGCGCTCAGCATCCACAGTGGAGCCTCACTGCTCCACACCACCTCTTTGCCAGGCAGTTGACTTGCGTTTCCAGCTCTCCAGTCGGAAGCACCAGACTCGAATCAGCAACGCAGGGTACTCTCTGCTGCTCTACAGCACTTCTGGGTACCAAAGAATCTCTGAAGTACTTGGAACCGGATAAGTAAACTTTGCTCACACCTATTCTGAAGGCATGAAGAAAGAGATGCAGAGTTCCTGCTCCGCTTATTCAATGCCCGCAGCTTTACATGCCTCCTAGAAAGGCTGGACAGAAAGGACAGCACTAGGAGAAAGGAACCTACTGCACGACCACCACGGGAGGGTTTCCAGGAGGAGGAGGTCAAATGATACCGAAGAAAGTGGGTTTAAACAGCCTCAGGCTTCAAACTCCCTTTTACTTGAGGTTCACAGCCATAGAAGCCACCTTCAGCCTAAGTCAAAGGGGTATTACCTATTTGATGTTAAAACCAGACAAACGAAACAGCGATGCTGTTCTCTTTCCCTTTTATTTTGGGAGCTGCAGTGAACCCTCTCCTCCTGGCTGGGAATTAAAACCAAACCACAAACCAGAACACATGACAGAATGGCAGAAGCCATAGACACAAACGGCTCGCCAGGAGGAAGGGCTCATGTCCAGTCCCAACACAGCACTTGTGGGCAGCTCCTGGGCAGTAAAGACAAATCCAAGGGGAGCACCTGCCCATCAGAGAGTTCCCTTCTCCAGTTCCCCTGCTTTTCCTTTCCCCATCACGAGCTATTCCTGTCTTCAGCTGAAGAGCAGGGAACTGCTCCCGTGACGTCAAAGCAGTCTCCCAGCAACAATGAAGGAGGGCTGTCCACCACAGGGGTTTCCTGAAAAGCTAGCAAGGAATGATCCACCTCCTTTTCACTGTGTCAGGATGCAATAGGAGAGCACTGAGCAGGAATTTCTGTTAACCCTTCCACGGCCCACAGGAAAACCCTGACGCATCCTAACTTTTCCAGAGAGCCCCCAAGCAGAATTCCTTCTGCCTGAGCCCATCCGCAGTGAAATCCCCGATCAGGTAGGAAAATCCTGCAAGAGATGGAGGTGGTAACCAGGCTCCAGCAGGATGCCTGGCATTAGAAAGAGCTCTTCTTGTGATGGACACAAGCTCAATAGGAGCGACCAGTGTGCAGCTGCAGCACAAAAGCCAACAGGATGCTGAGGAACATCAACATAGGCATCACCAATAGGGATAAGGATGTCATTGTCCCACTCAGTGCCTGCTGGGCCATACCTGGAATGCTGTGTTCATCCCTGCTATATGGAAAGAGATGTGGACAGGCTGCAGAAAGGCCACAATGATAATGGGCAGCCGTGTGAGGAAAGGCTGAGGGAGCTGGGTTTGTTCAGCCAGGAGAAAAGAAGTCCCAAGGGAGACCTTGTCACCATAGTCCAGGATTTAAAAGGTGGCTACCAAGAAGACAGGCTTTTGACAAGGAGTCACACGGAAGAGGGGAGCTGGGCACAAGAGGGGGAGATTCTGCCTGGAGATAAGGAAAATCTTTCCCAATGAGAACAATCAGCCACTGGAATGATCTCCCCAGGGCTGGACACTATCGAGATCTGGCTGGACAGGGTGCCGGGATATCCAGTCTAGGTCATGCTTTGCCTAGGAAGGTTGGACCAGATGATCCTTGAGGTCCTTCCAACCTGGTATGATGGGCTTCCCTCATTCAAAAAGCAGGGCTGCTATCTATATCCCCCTGTTTTCAAGGCTGATGCTCCTGCTTCCCACCATGCTGATGCTGAGCCACTTGACACACTACAGGGCAAAGGGGTACACAGCAAATAGAAGACACTGAGGCTGTTTTCCAGGTGGGATCCAGAATCGGAGCTGATCATTACACAGAGCAGGGAGTGATGACGATGATTTAAGGGGGAAAAGTAAAACATCAACTTAATCTTTTGGCTCCCAGCTGCAAAAGTTGGACTTGACAGAGAAGAAGGAGTGTGAAGAGCAAGTAAGGGGTAAGGTGTTCCCCTTGCCACTGTCCCCACAGCCTTCCCCATTCACTGCAGTGGCTGCTCCTGCTGCTTGCAGATCCTCAAGCCACAACGCTTCTTTAAACTGGAAGCATCAGCTGAGGCTTGAGGATCTGCAAACTGTGACATTTTAAAGACATGAAGGGAAAGGAAACGGGTCCAACACACCTGAACAAATATCCTGCAGGAGGTAACATCAAGCCCGAGAAAAGCAGCTCCTAAATCTCAAATGAAGGGAACATCATCTCCAGTACCCTAAGGTTTTTTAGGCAAGACCAGGTGATGAACCTGTGTGAAAAGGCGATGAAGGCAACCTCAACTCCCGGCTCGACTAAACCCAGTTCAGTAATAGGCTTAAACTGATTAAAACAAAGGGTTAACAAACACAGGTGAACACGAATTTAGTCCTACAGAACACCAAACTGCACAAGCTAACCTGAAAGCGTCCTGTGGCACATAGCCACTGAACTAGCCAACGTTTCTGACCAACGAGCCAGCTTCGAGCAAGTAAATCCTCTCCTGTATAACCCAGCAGAAGAGCAGGAAGCGTTTTGTCTTGGCATAAGAGAAAGTACCCAGGAGCAAGCTGCATAAATGCCGAGCTACGACACAAGGAGAACCCATGAGACCGTCACGGGGAACTCCTTCATGACATGGGAGAGTGCAGTGAGCTTGCTGGGGATTCCCCCGCCGCCGGTGCATCCCCTGCATCACGAAAGGAGGAAGGCGAGAGCCCATCGCACGCTCTCCACTCTCGCAGAGCCACATATGCACGTTAGCACAGCACCATTTGAAACGAACCCCAGCAAAGCAGCAGCAATCCTGTCACTTACTCACCCGAGATGAAGGATGTCGGCTCCCCAGCCCTGGAACACTTGCATTTATAGCTCTGCTGTATTTCACACAGGCTGGGTACGGGGAAGAGGGGAAGGAGAAGTCTCCAGTCAATCTCCCTCAAGCCCAAAATAACCGAAGACTTAGTCTAAAAATAAACTCACCGCGGTGGCTTTGCACTCTCAGCAGGTCATCTGTGCCCTGATGCCAACGGAGCCCTCATTGCCACGACCAGCTCAAAGGGAACTTAGCCAGGATACCACCGCTCCTCCGAAGAGCTCCCAGCCCCGTCCGAACCGCTCGCGATCGTCGCTGCTGCTACAGCAAGCTAATTGCTCTGACAAGCAGCTCTGAAGCAAAGCAGAGCCCAGCTGTTGAGAGGGATGTCAAAGAGAGCTCTGCCAATAGCCACATGCACACACCCCCCTTCCTGCTCTCATTCAAATACTTCAATGGAGCTGCCTCCGCACAGCCCTGCACAGCCCCGAGGAGGCTTTAAAGATGTAGCAGCCCTGCCCTGCCAGGCACAGGGGCAACGCGGATGGAAGTGCAGGAGCAAAGAAGAGGAGCCCCAGGCACCATCGGCATCCTCCTGAAGGACTCAAGTGCGGGGACCTGCTCTGCAGAACACCCGACGCGTACCGAGGTAGGTCACGGGCAGCCTTGCTTCACTCCCATCACCACTGCCAGCGTGCTGCCACGGGGGCAGTTTGTGAATGGCTTCATTGCAAGGCAGCTGGGTGTTTTTTCCGTAGGGATTGCTTAAGAAACAAGAAATGCAAATGGCCCTGGAGAGGTCTGAAACCTCTCAGCCCCCTTCATTTCTCCCCCAGGAAGAGGTTTCCCATCCCAGACGTGGTGACCAGGCTCACAGGCTGCCACCAAGTCTCCTCTCCGCATATTAAAGCTTACTCGTGAGCAACTAAGGCAGAGGCAGGCTCCACAATGGATCTCAAGCACATCCTGTCCCTCGCCAGGCGCAGATGCTCCTGTTGGATTACAGGAATCTTCTGACTATGGCTCTAAACACTGGTCAAGAGCAGGCTGAGGGCACTGGGGGGGTTTAGCCTGGAGAAGAGGAGGCTCAGGGGGCACCTTATTGCTCTCTACAACTGCCTGAAAGGAGGTTGTAGTGAGGTGGGGGTCTCTCCTCCCAAGGAATAAGGGATGGGACAAGAGGAAACAGCCTCAAGCTGTGCCAGAGGAGGTTTAGACTGGAGATTAGGAGCAATTCCTTCCCCAGAGGGTGCTCAGGCCCTGGAACAGGCTGCCCAGGGCAGGGCTGCAGTCACCATCCCTGGAAACGTTCACAAATGGTGTAGATGAGGCCCTCAGTGCCATGGGTTAGTGGTGGCCTTGGCAGTGCTGGGGAATGGTTGGACTTGACGAGTTTAAAGGTCTTTTCCAACCTGGTTGATCCTCTGATTCTTCTGCACCAATGGCTCCCACTGGGCAGGAGCCCATCCTAAGCAAGACACAGCCAGAGCTGAAGAGCATCTGCCTGGGGCCCAGCACTGACTTCAAACACGAGCAGCTCAATCAGAGCTCTTGAGGAGACTCCTTGATCAGGCTGAGCTCCAGCAGCAGAGCAAGAGGTAGCAGGGCTCCTGTGTAAAGCCAAAAGCTTTGCAGAGAAAGGAGATGACGATGAGAAGGCAGGCTCGGCCTTGGGCTCAAAGAGGTGAAGAGGCTCGAGTGGGACAGCTGAGATGCACAGCATTAACTGCCAGCATCCCTGGCACATTGCATGGTGCTGTGCTGGTAAAGGCTCTTCAGGACTTGCCTTTACCACTTCTGTGGAGTTAATGCAGCTTCTTCTGTATGATTCCCAGCCAAAGCAACAGTTCAATAAAGCTTTCAAAAAGCAAGGAGACAGACAACAGCAACCTGATACATCCCAGCTCTGTCACAAACTGAGGTTCCCGTTTGCAAAGCAGCCTTGCTTTGCAAAGGACTTCAGTTTAAATGTATGCATGAGCTTCTGTCTTAACCCGCTTCAGAGCCTTCTGAACCAAGCCCATGCAGAAAGCAGGTGAATGTCCCTCCTCTTCCTGCTGGATGTGCTGGAATCCCAGCTCCACAAACAGCTCCTTGCTTCTGCCCACAGCAATACCCACATTTGAAGAGGGGGTCCCATGGCTCCACAACCAGAGAGAAGGGAACAACAGAGGGGCAAGACAGAAGGGGCAATAAGACAAATGTCACTTGCACTGCTCTACCAGTGGAGGGCCACAATTAACTGACACCCACGTGGGCTGGATGCAAAGGCTTCATGGATGTTATGTGAGATTTCTCCATTGGAAGGCAGACGAAAAACAGATGCAAAGGATTCAAGCTCCTTTTATGCCTCCTGGTACTGGCCATTTCAAGGTTTCTCCTCCCAGTTCTGGCCAAGGAAAGTGAACCACGACCTCCATGGGCTGCTCAGCGAGAAGCCAGCCTGGATGCTCACGTCCCCCTGCAGAAAACACGTGCTCAGAGTGACTCCCTGCGGCAGCTTGAACCCAGCCGAGCTGCAGGACTCAGAGGTGAGCTTACCAACCTGGCATCAGGGTTTCCCCCTCTTTTTAACTCATCTGCTTGGGGTTCCTTTGTTCCTGGGCCCCTGGAGTTTTAGACCTGGAGTTCTGAGCCCTAAAGAAGCTCCAGCAAATGAACAAGCAATAGGAAGGGACTGATGCGTTCAGGCGCAAGAGCACGCTCCAGCATCCCATGCCCACGCTGGGGATCTTTGCTCCACATGGATAGAGCCTTAAAATCTCTTTATTTTGCTAAGGAACATCTGTGGTCTGCTGCATTTCCAGTCGGGGTCGTTAAGAGCAGTTGCTGGCACCCTCTGCTCTGGAGCCCTGCAGTGACAAGATTAGTGCTGTAAAGGGAGGGAACTTTGGCTGCTGTTCTTCCCTTTGTACCTGTTTCCAGAGATGCCCAGCTGGCAGAGGCATGCTAAGCAAGAGCATACAACCAGGTCAGGACCCTCTGTGGAAACCCCACCGTCAGTTCCTAAGAGCCACATGAAAGCAGAAGGAAAAGCAGCTCCATCACCTAAGCCTAGAAACCCCACCTCGACGCCCGGCAGATGGCATTCCGAGTAGGAAAGCTGTCCAGCCCGAGGACACAAACACCTGCCCTACACAGCACAGATGCAGCTTCCTGTGAGCTTCTCCAGCTCATTCAAAGGCCACTGCTTCGAGTCCTCAGCACTTCACCTTCCTGAAGCGTGTGAGAGGATTTCCTAAGCGGCATCTTTCTCCTTAGATGGGGAAGAGAGTCAAGCTTAGGTGGGAGGAGAAGGAGGAGGTGAAGGAAGAGTGAGTCAGCCCCACCAGCAGGCTGGACCAAGCCTACAGAGAGGGCTCCTGCCTTTCACACCCGAGAGCCCACGTAGGTGCATGTGAAAACTAGGTCAGGGAAAGCAGGGCACAAAAGGGATACGGCAGCTCCAGGTATTGTCTGCGCTCCCAGCTCGCCAGGGAACTGCCTGTGAGCAGGGCAAACAAAGGGAGAAGCAGCAAGACACATCCCCTCCCTCCCTGGCACACAACGAGCCTTGGCTCTGCTTTGCCTGGCCCAGCTTCTGCTGAAAGGAGACACATCCATTTGGTAGTGGATATAATCCCATCAGAAGGGGGACACCGAAGTGGTGGCATGGCACGGGTGCAAACTGCACCAACAGCCAAGGACGGGGCTCCTTCCTGTGATGGATAACCTGCGTCAGACACTTGGAAAGGGAGAAGAGCACTACCAAGAGACTTAAATGCATCCATCTCCCCACCCAGGCCAGAAAAATCCCTCTCCCCTTTGAAAAGGGGCAAAAGAGCCTGGGACAGACCCCGTGTTGGAGGCACACCTCGCTTCTGCCAGCCTCAGCTACTGCAGCACCACGGGGACGAGGGAGAGAACTCAATCAGATGGAGAACTGCATCACGGACTGTTCTTTGGGTCGGACCTGACCTTGCTCATTGCATCCAGTAGCAGGCTGCAATCCCTCATTCATTACTCAAGTGAGAGGTAGAGACACGCTCTCCAGACAGCACACTCTTCCAAGGACGTTGAGCAGGCAGACTGCAGGGGAGATGTGACTCATCTTCAGGGAACCGCCAGGTATACCCCAAGCTTCTAAGGGATCAGCTTGGACAGGGAATGAGCTTAAGCAGCCACCATAACACCACCACCACACATGGTAAGTCAAAGATGTTCTGTAAGTCCTCCAGGCTTGGTTTTGTAGCACTGTGTATGCAGCAGAAGGCTCGTGTCTCGAGTCAAGAGGCAGGAAGGATGGGAACTGCTAGGAGCTACTCTAACATGGAGCTGTTGCTCCATCAACATCCCAACCTAGAGTGGTGTACCCATAGGAATGGTGAAAGCAGGAGACCAGCAGAATCCCTGCAGCTAGGGCTGAAGGAAGGATGTTCTGGTCTTCCTCACCCTTTTCCATGGGGCACACAAATGGAAGAGCAGACAAGAAAGTGACAGCAGGAGAAAAGAGAGATGCTGGGAGGCACTCAAGGAAGGAAGGGGAATTAAGCTTAGTGAGTGGCTGGAAAAGCCCAGGGCTGAAACATCTTGCCCACATGCTCCTTGGAAAGGCTGTGCTGCCAGCCCTGATGGATGAAGGCCTGGATGTAAAAACCAAGCACCACACAAGGAGCTTTGAGTCAACCTCACCCACAGGCACAGCCGGATGCTGTCCTCTCCTTTGCACACACACACACACACACACACACGCATGGAGCCTTCTTCCGAGGCTGAAAAGAAGAATTCATCTTTCCTCTTTTAAAAAGGGACCTTCCATTCAAGCCTGCCTCAGCTGAGGATGCATTATCATGGCAACCATCCCCTCCCTGTCTGTCCCAACAAGAAGAGCATTAAACACACCAAGGTCTGAACAGCCCTGCATCAGCCCAGGCTGCAACCAAGCCCCACGGTCCCCCCCCCCCGGCCCTTCTCTAAGGCACGGCCAGCGCGATTTGACATGAACCAAATCTGTCAATGGCTCAAGACAGACACGTGGGCAGTAATGAGCAGTGGGAGAAGACACAGCATACTCCATTCAGCTCCAAACACTGCTAAATAATTCAGGAAGAGAAATGCCGCAATATAGAGCACAGCACGGTTTAAAAATAGAACATGTGCCGGTGCCAGAGGAACGGAGGGGAAGGAGAGAAAGCAGAGGGAGATGGCATGAACTAAAGCATGTGTGGCAACACACGGGGCAGCCCATGGATGCTGCAGCCTCCCAGCTCTGTGTAGTGATGCCAGCAGCTGTTTATTCGCTTGCCCTTTACATTGGGAATCCACAAGAACTGTTATTCTTGTTATTCTGATGAACGTGGCGACAGAAACCAGGGCTGCCCTCTCTGGATCAGAGCCCTGCAGCAAGGCACAGACCCAAAACCAGGCCGGCAGCACCACAGGCACTGGCTCCCGGTGGCCAGGGGCAGGGGCAGGTGCTCCCTGTGTGTCCTGCTCATGGGAAGCTCAAACAAGGGAGATGGAGATGATGTTTTGTCCAATGGTTTCTGCTGGGGGTGATGGTGAAATGAGGGGCCCCTGTTTCTAACGGCAAAGTCAGAGCCTTTTTTCTTCACTCAGCTGTTCTCTTGTAAATCCAGCTACCTTAATTTCATAGAAGCATAGAATGGTTTGGGTTGGAAAGCACCTTAAAGACCGTTCAGCTCCAACCCCTGCCACGGGCACGGACACCTTCCATAGAGCAGGGTGCTCCAAACCCCTTCCAACCTGGCCTTGAACACTGCCAGGGATGGGGCAGTGATGGTGAAGAAGGCTCCCTAGCTCTACAGCTGACTGAACAGCCCATGTACTCACCTACTGATGTTGGTACAGGGCTCAGCATCGAGGCTTTGACTGAGGGTTTCACCTACATCTACTGGTGTCAATGAGGTGCACTGCGTCTGAAAACCCCACGTCCCTGTTTAAATACACAAGCACCTCTCTGCATTCATCCCACGCTTTGGATCTTCATTTCTGTCTGTGTTCTCCCCAAGGTCAAATCACAACAGAAGGATTGGTCTCTTCATTTGGGTCTGGTCATGAAGCAGGCAGGACAGGATTCTATTTCCTAATAGATGGCATGCCTAAAGCCTCCCCAAAGAGGTCAGCTTTCGGGATACAGCAAGCACCTTCTTTAAGAAGGTGGCTCTTGCGTCTAAACTCAGCTCAGGAGAACTGAGTTTCTCAAAGGAAAGGATGTCAAAGGAATATATAAAGATTTTCAAACTTCATTAAAAAAAATATATACAAGTGAGCTGCTCTAAGGAGTAGGCTGCATCTGCCCACATACAATAATCATCCCCGAAATTCACTGGGAGGCAGCAGTGACTCAGCCTGCAGTACACAAAGACAGCTTGTGCTCCCAATACATAACGAAACTGGGCTTCAGACAGCATCCCTACTCCGCATGCGCCCCACTGACAACACACATGGAGGGGAATCCCAGTGCTGACACGCAGGCAGGGAAGCAGCAGCCCGTCCTCCTGTTGCTGCCCACATTCAGACGCAAGCATCTCTGCAGCAGCACGCCTCACCTTTGCTGCCATGCAGGAGGGAGCTTGTGATGCCCTGAGCTGGGTTCACTGGGGCTCAGAATCAAGAGGGGGCTCCAAAAAAGATGGAGGAGAGCGTGCTAGATTTGAAGGGGGAGGGAAAGGAACTCTGGTCCTCGGCTACATCCCACCATCTTTTCAAATGTCACCTAAGCTCTTATGGAGAGAAGAGGGAGAAACGTATGCATAGTTTGGTTCAACTGCTCCGTTGTATGAGTGGATTAATCACACTTCCAGTAAAAAACCTCAAGGTCTAAATTACTGCAGTTCACCTCCTGCCCAGCAGTCACAAGAAACATGGGGCTTTGCTGCATATTGGACTGTTTGCTCCCATACTTGTGCTGTCACATCACTCACAGATCGGTTTCTCAGAGATGCTTTCTGCGCTGGCCTCAATGACTCCTTCACTCTGGCATCCTCAGCCTTTATCTTGGAACAGCCAGGAGCTTCTATCAGAGCTAACCGATGCAGAAGGCCGCTCCTCAACTGAAAACTGTCCCGTGGAAGCAGGACTTCAGCAGCACAACACAGCTGAGTTAGAAACCATTCTACAGCAGCGAGCCAGGCAAGTGAACAGCTCCAGGGTTCTCACCCTGGCTCCGCTCTGCCTTTTGCTGCTATCTCAGCCAAATCACTTCATGGCATACAACAGAATGGCTTGGGTTGGAAGGGACCTTAAGATCACCCAGTTCCAACCCCCTGCCACGGGCAGGGACCCCTTCCACTAGAGCACCTTGCTCCAAGCCCCTGTGTCCAACCTGGCCTTGAACACTGCCAGGGATGGGGCAGCCACAGCTTCTCTGGGCACCCTGTGCCAGCGCCTCAGCACCCTCACAGGGAAGAGCTTCTGCCTAAGAGCTCAGCTCAGTCTCCCCTCGGGCAGGTTCAAGCCATTCCCCTTGGCCTGTCCCTACATCCCTTGTCCCAAGCCCCTCTCCAGGTTTCTTGTAGCCCCTTCAGGCAGTGAAAGGCTGCCCTAAGGTCTCCCCTCTTACAGACAAGGAAGGGGTGGCAGGAAGGTCCAAGCTCTTGTGACAGGATTCAGAAGGAAGACACTCACCAAGCCATCCATTTGATGCATCAACTGGAACTGAGCTGCTGGGAACAGGCACGCACAGTTACACTGCTGTGTTGAACCTGGATTTAACGAAGTCACTTGGGCAGCAGCCACAGGAGCTTATCAGAGGCCACCTCTCCCTCCTGCTTGGGTAGTATCTGCCTCGAGTCTAACTAAAGCCTCCAGAGATCTCTGTTGCCACCATTCTACTCGGGCTACGTTTATAGAGCCAGCTGAAAAGCACGCAGTGCCTTCAGATATCAGCACTTTCCTGTTGCCAGGCAGCGGGATTCTGAGCGATCCTAAAGCGGTGCTCCAGCAAGAAAACCCAAACTGGATCTCCACTAGCTCATCAATGGATGCAGGCATTAAGGAACAACTCACAAGCCCCTCCAGGAGGTGGTCCTGTACTTCTGCACAGTAAGCATGTCAAATGTGTTCTGAATGCTGCTGAATACAGAGGGAAGTCTCTCAGCTGAAGTGCACCCTTCCCTTGTCACAGACCCAGCAGCATTTATCAGCATCACCACTTGTTTCTCTGAGCTCTCCAAGCCTTTAAGATCCACCTCCACCACCTCCAGCTGCAGGCACTTCCTACCTCACACAATCATGGAATGGGTTGGCTTGGAAAGGACCTTAAAGCTCATCCACTTCCAGCCTTCTGCCATGGTTCACACTAGACCGGGTCGCCCAAGGCTCTGTCCAACCTGGCCTTGAACACTGCGAGGGATGGAGCATTCGCAGCTTCTCTGGGCACCACGGGCCAGCTCCTCACCACAAAGAAAGACTCAGAGCAGGGTAAAAGTTAAATTCACTTGGCCTACAGGGCTCGCTGTCATTGTGATGTGGGTTCCAGTCTGCTGGGGCCTTTGGAGCAGGCCACAAAGATAAGTCTGGGAAGGACTGAAGGCAAGAAACGCACGCAGGCATGCAGAGCAAGTACCAGAGGCACAAAATACTGGCAAGAGCGCTTGCTTACGAGTTTTCTCTTCAGCCAAATAAAATAGCTTTAGCCCTTGGAAAAGCCTTCAGCACTCAGGTGCCAAAAGCTGCATTTCCTGCCTCTTGCTGCACCACTACGCTGGACTTCCTGCTTCAACTCCCCCTGAAAACAGCAGCTTGCTGAGCGACACCAAAACCTGCTGCACTTGAGGAGGGACTGAAAAGCAGCTCCAAAGCTGCTCCCAAAGCTTTGGCACGTATCCTGCAGTGTGGCCTCTCTGGCAGCCACCTCCTCCTTCAAAATAACCAAGCTCTTCAAATGAGCACTGATCTAGCTGAAGTTTAACAGTGCAATGAGATTAAGTACGCCGCATCCACGCATGCTTACACCTGCAAACATCAGTGCTGGGACTCACTGGATCAGATTTAAGGTCCCTTCCCACCCCAACCATTCCATAATTCTCTGGTTCTTCACGCTTTTCATACAACCCTGCCCGTTGTGGCATGAAAGCCCTTTCAGTTTCTCCACTTGATTCTAGGTAGGAATTATGTGATGACAAAACTACTTCCAGTGAACCTTTCTCCAAGACACCGATTGTTTTCTTCATCTGTCATCCTACCATACGAAGGATGATGAGAAACAGCAGTTAAAATAGGTCTGAACTCTAGAAGACACTGGGGGAAATCCAGGCTGCTCTGTAACCAGAGAAAGCTTTGATTCACACTACGTAAGTGGGGTGGTGGAGGTGAGGACAGCACTTGAAGAAAGGCTGAGCTGTGGGGTTGTTCCTCTTGGAGAGTGGAAGACCTAATTGTGGCCTTTCAATAATGACAGGGGGCTTGTTAGAAAGATGGAGAAGGAAGACTTTTACCACGGTCTGTAGTGACAGGCCAAGGGCTTTAAACTGAAAGGGAACAGGTTTAGATTTGATAGAAGATTTTGTTTTACAGTGAGGGTGCTGAGGCGCTGGCACAGGGTGCCCAGAGAAGCTGTGGCTGCCCCATCCCTGGCAGTGTTCAAGGCCAGGTTGGACACAGGGGCTTGGAGCACCCTGCTCCAGTGGGAGGTGTCCCTGCCCTGCAGGTTTGATCCAAGGAAGGTCTCAGCAAACAAACCTCCTGTGACTCACCCAAAGAGGAGGACAATGCTGCAAACTGGTGTCTGATTCTGTGGAATCAGCCCAGGTTTTATCTTGCAGATAGCTCAAAGCACTGCGGGGTCAATGAGCTCTGTATCCCACTCACCTCTAGGGCACCAGTCCCCACTTCCAAGCAGGAGGGAGATAAGAGCCCAGACCAGATCCAAGTGATGTTTCTCCTTCACAGCTGGCTGGAGTTGATTTGGGAGTCTTAATCCAGGCTCCTCATGGCTGTCTCCAGCACAGCATCATCACTGCAAGCAACCTGTGGAGATACATCCTCACTTGTGCAATCCCTGGAGTCTGGAGTAATGCTTTACTACCCAACGAATGCCATCTTGGCGGACAGAGCAGAAGAAAATCAGCCTAAAGCCTTTCCTCATCCTCTAGTTTGTGCCATTAAAATGATTCTATGTGAACACACATACACTGGAATAAGTTTATAAAGTTTACTGTGCAGACACAATCTGTCCTTGCGTTCTGAAGACACAAGAATGAACAGGGGGAAATCTTCACCAATATATGTTAAAAGCTCCATAAGAACAGAAAAAGCTATGGATGGAGGAGTGAAACCATCCACTGAAAAACAAAACCACTCCCCCCCCCCAAAAAAAGAACAGCCAAAAGATGGCAGAAAATCACCTGTGAACACCGAGCTGCCATTTAATCCTGAAGGAAGATTATGACAAGCAATAGCTGGCATGATTCAACCAAGACTTTTCCAGCACAAATTCAAGGAGGAAGGACACAGAGGTTATGTCAGTCAGCCTTAATAGGCTACAGGGAGCAAAGAGGCTAGAAACAAAGACTGGAGCATGAAGAATCAGAACTATTTGAAGTAACCACAGGGAACCAGGTCCCACTTATCAAAGGCAGATGGAGAACAGGTCAAGGCAGGAAATGAGATTCCCAACAAGCACCAGTGACAGAAAACCAGACAGAGACCAGCGTGCTGCCAGCAGGAGAAGGAGCACCCAGACAGGGGTTTAGGACAAGCAAAGGCACTGTTTTGATCCGTTCATCTGCTTTCTGCCAAGCAAACCAGGTCCCCCAACATCCTCCCCTCGCTCCCCATGCAGCTGGGGAAAAGCAACTCCTGTGCACAGCAGTGATTTGGGATACCTGCGGCATCGAGCGCACCCTCAGCCCTAACATCACACCAAAGAGCTTCTTCCCCCTTCTTCATTGCTAGGACATAACTCTTCAGCCTATGATTTGTTTGGTGATAAACAGGCACCAAAGTCAGGCTGTCTCCCTTTATCAAGTCTTCTTTCAGCACTTCTCAACCCTGTGGCTTCCTTAACACTCTTCCAGCTTTGACTTGGCTCCAAACCCACAGGCAGGCACTAACGTGCACCTGCCCTGAGCAACACACGCAGGGTTAACAGCAGCTCTGCATTACCCACCTGAACCCTCTTCAGCAGGGTGGTTCAGACTCTAACAGACCGCTTTGCATGCAGTGAGGCCACAAAAGCAGCAGCAGCCGTAATAAACTCACGGCTTCTTTGTACTCACAATTACAGTGGCATCTTTGAGCTCTAAGTGAAATAAAGCCTGTCCTGTTGTCAAGTTGGAAGCTTGGCACTTCTGCCCAAAGCTTGCTTGGCTTTCCCTGCGGTGAAAGCCATCCCCTCACCACTCCCACTGCACACCTAGCTGCGCTACCAGCACATATCCCTAGAAACACACCTTGCTTTGCCAGACATCTTCTGCCAACACTGATGCGTCGCTCAAACACACAAAGAAAGGCAGAGCTAAAGCAGCTGAGCTCAGCTTTTAAGTGGGCAGGAGAAAAGCAAACGCATTTCCAAGTCTCTGTGTTAAAGATACCTACAAGCAACAGCTCCCTCGCATTAGGTGCGCCGAGCAGGGTGCACGCTGGTAAATAAGCTTCCAGGAACAGGAATCCATTCACCCCTTCTGATAAATCAAAGCCCTGCTTTGGGGCACAACCAGCCCATGGGAAAGCACTGCGGGCACATCTCGGGCACAAACCCACACGGGGGGAAGGCGGGATGCTCACCCAGGCCATGCTTTCGCCGAGACGCACAACCGGGAACCAACGTGGGCGCACTGCAAACTCCCCGAGAGGTCACAAGTCACAGCGTCCATAAGCGAACCGCACCGACACTGCTCCCGCATCCCTTGCGAGGGTTTACACGTGCCAACACGGAGCAAGGCGCACCGAAGCGACCCGTTCGCGGCGTGCACAGAGCCCCTGGACGCGCTGGGGCCAGGGGACAACTCGCTCCCAGCCCTTCCACTCCCGCTCCACGCAGCGGAGCCCCCGAAGCCAGAACCGCGTCCCAAAGCCAGGAGCCCCCGGAGGCCGCGCTCCCTTCCGCGGCCATCGCCACGGCTTCCCCCCCACACCGCGCACCGGCAGGGCCGAGGCCTCTCCTCCCGCCGCCTGCTCCTCTTCCTCCTCCTCCTCCTCCTCAGCCGCCTGCCAGGGCCGCTGCCCGCTCCGGCACCCCAGGGCCCAGCACCGGGCCTCGTGCGCTCCGCAAACCCCGCTGCGAGCCTCCCCGCGGCGGCACCGCGCCGAGCCCAGCGCCGGGAGCCCCCGGAGACGCGGCAGAGCCGGGAGGCTCGGCCCGGGGCACCTCGCTCCCAGCCGGCAGCGGGCGGAAGGGTCCCGGTGCGGAGGGACCGGCACCCGGACACGGACCCGGAGCCCCGTTCCTCACCCCCCCCCCCCCCCCGGTGCGCACTTACCGGGCCGGGCCCTGAGCCGCGGGGCCGCCGCCGCCGGGCCGGGCCGGGCCTGGGCCTGGGCCAGGGCGGGGCCGGGGGGGGAGGAGAGGGGAAGGGGGAGGGGGGTGGGAACGGGGGAAACCGGAGAGAAACGATCGGGGAGGGGAAAAAAAAAAAAAAAAAAAAAAAAAAAAAAAAAGGAAGGAAAAAAAAAAAAAAAGGGGGGGGGGAAAAACGGCGGCCCCTCCCCCCGCGCGCCCCGTGCGTGCTACGTCACCGCCCGTGCGTGCTGCGTCACCGCCCCGTTGTCGTAGCAACCGGGCGGACGCGGCAGCGCCGCCTGGCGCGGTGGAGGAGGGGGGGCGGCGGCGGCGGCACCGGCACCGTGCGGGGTGCGCGGGGGGCCGAAGCCAGGGCACCCCCCCCCCCCCCAGCACCGCGACCCCTCCGCCCGCAGGGGACCAGGGTGGCCCCCGGGGGTGCCCCGGGCACAGCCCCGGCCCCGGGACCGAGCCTCGAGAGCAGCAGCGCCCCCCCCCCCCCCAGCCGGGGCGGGCTGCCCCGTGCCCGGGAGAGGCTCCCGCGGGGCCAAGGGGGCGTTCATCTCACCGGGCTCAGCCCATCTCTGCGGGAGGAGGCGGCGTGCGCTGCCCCTGACCCCCGCGATCCCGGCCCCGCTTTGACTTCGCCTCCTCGCACCGCTGGAGAACGCCGCCCGCGGGGGCCCGCCCGCTGTCCCTCCCGCGGTGCCGGAGATGTCAGCAGCGGTGGCTCTCCCGCTCCTGCTGCTCCTGGGGATGGCGGCTCCCCTGGGAGCCCGGTGCCCGGCTTGCGGGCTGGCTGCCCTGGCCCCCGCCGCCCAGCGCCACATCCTCATGGCTCGGGCAAAGCAGAGCATCCTCGCCAAGCTCCGCTTGCCGGGCAGACCCAACATCACCCAGCCCGTGGCCAGGGGGGCCCTGCTGACGGCGCTCGGCAGGATGCGTGTGCAGCGCACGGATCCCGTCTCCCCTGGGATGCCCCGTGAGAGCAGCGTCCCTCCCCTGCATCCCGGGCTGGGTCTGCAGGAATACGAGATCTTGAGCTTTGCCGAGTCAGGTCTGTAGAGACCCTGCGCCTCAGGGGCACGGTGGGGTGGTTCCTGAGCACAGGGGGAAGGCGGCTTTCGCCCGTGGGAAGGTGATGAGAGCTTTTCTCCTCCGCACAGGCTCTGCACAGGGGCACCACGCTCCTGCAAGCAACGCCAGGCCAGCGGGCAGGCTGCTGCTGGAAGGACTGGTAATAGGAGGCTCCATGTCCAGAACCTTTGCACCCAGGTGCCGAGCTTACCCCCACCAGCCACCCCTTGCCATGGGCAGGGGAAGCATCACTGAGGCTCCAGGGTCCCCTCAGTTACATATGGGACGTGTGGGGTGGGGAGGTTGGTGCAGGAGCTCTACCATCTGAACGTGTTGTCTCCTTCTGTCAGACCCTCCCCACTTGGGCTAACTGTGGCTATGTTCTTCCAAACCTGATGTTAAGCGAAGATGCCCCATCAGCTTGCAGTGTTTTCACTCGGGTCTCCAAAGCCCGTCTGCTCCCCATGCTGAGCTGTGTCTCCATTCCCTACCCAAAGTGGTGGGCTGCCACATTTCACTCCAGAGCTGGTCCTCAGAGGAGAGAGAAAGGGGATGTCAGAGGAGATGGAACCAAGCCGGGCTGCTGCATTCAGCACGGGGAGGATGCTGCTCCTTTAGCAAAAGAGGAAGGCATAGGGAGGAGGAGCAGCAGCAAGCACAGGGAAGCGGGGCTGGGGCTGGCCTTCCTCCCTTCACCTCTTCATTCGGTTCCGTGCACAGGGTCCTCCACCTCCCACAGTGTCCACCTGCATTTCCGCTTCACCCAGGAGCTGGCTGGGGATGCTGAGATCCTGCAAGCCACCCTCTACCTGTTCTGGGCAGATCCCGGCCCCGGGATGCACCCCGTCACCATCCGACTCCTGCAGCCAGACCCGACAGGGCTCAACGTGACCGTGGTCCATAAGGCACGGCTGGAGGTGCAGCATCCTGGCTGGGCCACGCTGGATGTGGGTCAGGCCGTCCAGAGCCTCTTTGGCCAAGGGAGTCAGAGACTCACTGTGCAGTTGGAGGCGGCGGAGGATTGGGGTTCTCCCCTCCTGCCTGGCCACAGTGATTCCCACCGGCCATTTGTGGCAGCCCGAGCCCGGGCCAGGACCCCTCACCGGGTGCAGCGGCGCGGCATTGACTGCAGCAGGGACTCTAAGATGTGCTGCCGCCAGGAATTCTTTGTGGACTTCAAGGAGATCGGCTGGGAGGACTGGATCATCCAGCCCGAGGGTTACCACATGAACTACTGCGCAGGGCTCTGTCCCCTGCACGTGGCGGGCATCCCTGGCCTTGCTGCCTCCTTCCACACGGCTGTCCTCAACCTCATCAAAGCCAACAACGCGGACGCAGCCGTGGACTCCTGCTGTGTCCCCACGCAGCGTCGTCCCCTCTCTCTGCTCTACTATGATCGGGACAGCAACATCGTCAAGACCGACATCCCCGACATGATCGTTGATGCCTGTGGTTGTACCTGACCTGGGCATGGGGAGGCAGGAGGACAGGACCTGTGCTCTGCAGGGCTCTCCTCCTCCTGGCCCCTTTCTGGCAGCCCAAGACCTGGCGAGCCGCTGAGATGGGAACCCTGCCAAAGCGTTTTCTCCTCCTGAAGGGTGATGCTGAATCTGCAAGTCCTCTCCTCCCTCACCTCCCACACAGCTCCTTTCCCCCTGCAGATTTGTCCACGGATTCCTCTCTGCTCTTGAGCCATCTGCGACTGGCTCCCGATGGAGACCGGACCCTTGTACCTGCAAGGCTCTGCGGAGCGGCTCAGGACAGCACCACTTGCCCTGCTGCTGGTCCCAGTCCTCAGCGCTGCAGCACGAACGTGTGCTGGGGAGGTAGAAGCTGAAAAGATGCTGGGGGATGGCCAGGGCGGAGGGGTGAGCCCATCCCTGGAGCCCCACTGCTCAGCATCACTGGTAACATCCTGGCTACCTGGTATTCAATAAAAGACTCCCAGCCGCGGCATGTGCACATGTAATGTGTGTGCCCTGTTGTTAGCCGGCCCATCTTCCACCTCTCCCGAGGGTGCCAGGGGCTGGATGTGCTCTAGGGCAGATTCCTTGCTTGGGCAGAATCTTCCCTTCTACCAGAACTGGCTGTGTTTGGTCATTCTTGTCCTAAGTCAGGACCAAATGGAGCGGCTTTTCACCCGTTTAAAGAGGATAGCGACTGCCAGGCAGGACCACCAGAGCCACCCAGGACCCCCACCTTTACCTACAGCCCATTGCCAGCTCCCTCACTGCAGAGCAGCCTCTGGCCCACAGCCCAGGGCAGCCACCCCCTTCGCTGCCCCTTGCCAGCCTGGCTGTGGGGCATGTCAATGCCGTGAGAGCTGGGGGCAAAGGGCGGCTCTGACACATCGGCCCATTGTGTAATCTGCTGTTAGGGTTTCTCCATGGCTTCCCATGTGTCCCCTCCATGTGTGAGGGCTGAAAAAGCAGGGAGAGGGTGCTGGTGGTGAGAGAGAGAGGCTCATGAGGGCATGGAGCTGGGTAACTGCGGTGCTGGGGGCCACCGATCACCCCAGCACAGAGGCTGGAGACAGAACTGAACCAGGTGAGAAGAGGGTTGGCAGCTGGAAGAGGGCAGAGTCAGACCTCCTCCATCTGGCTTGAAGGACAGCTTGGCATCTCGTGTCCTGCCCCAGGATCAGGCCGAGCTGGTTGGAGCCGTGAGCAGCTCCAGTTGGAGCAGAGCCGGGATGCACATTGACAAGAGGAAACCTTGAGCAGGGATGGAGCAACCGCTAGCAGGGAACAGGGGGTACCCACGGGAGGCAGGCGCTCGCTCTGAGCCCTGTGCTGGAGCGGGGACCCGCATCTCCCCATCAGCAGGCACCATCCCGAGATCCAGGCTTCCAGACCTCCAGGACCCGGACCTGGAGGGTTCCTGCTGACCCAGCTGCTGGGCAGGCAGCGTGGAAGGCGCTGGGATCGATACTGTCTGGGACCCAAGGCTGCTTGCGCAAACCCAAAGAGGGTTTGGTCTTTAGTGATTTTTCCTTTTTTCCCCCCCTCTTTTTCCCAGTGCTTCTTTTCGCTATCTGTATTTATCGAACAAACAGCTGTCCTGGGGCTGGTGCTGAGCTGGGCTGCAGCGAGCATGGGCATAAAGGGGCTGAATGAAGAGGCAGAGGAGCTGTTAGCTCGGCCCTGTGACCCTACAGGTGCCTCAGTGCACGGGAGCACAAGCCTGAGACCCTGAGCTGAATCCTGGAACCACAGAATGGTTTGGGTTGGAAAGGACCTCAGGATCATCCAGTTCCCACCCCTTGCCCTAGGCAGGGACACCTCACACAGGCCCTCTTCTCCATGCGTGCGGCTTGTCCTGCTCCCATGGAAAACGGGGGCAAGCGTGGCTGAGGTTCAGGAATCTCAAGGAGACTTCCACTGGGGAACACCACAGAGCGAGGAGGGTACAGCCAAGGAAGGGCAATCCCCCTGGAGCCAGGCACAGCCCATGGGGCTGGCAAAGGGCACGGGTCCCCAGCATAGAGGGGATGCTCCCACTGCTGGTGGCCCAGGCAGGAGCTATGGTTTTTATCCCTAGCAAAGCTGCGCATGGAAAAGCCCTCTCTGTGGGGCTCAGCGCAGCCTGGGCTTACTTTGCAAGTCTTCTTCATCAACAAGAGTAACCTCGGTGTAAGCATGAAGGCAGAGAACCAAGTCAGGCTCCTCAGGGAGCAGAACAGGAGCCCTGAGAGCAGCAGGGTGCAACTTCCCGCTGGGCATCCACTCTTCCATCACTGGTGGGAGAAGAGGGGATGAGGGTAGTGCTCACATCATGGTGTCCCCTCTCCACCACACTTCTTCTGGGGTTCCCTGGGTGCTCAGGGGGCTTTGGAGGTGGGGGTCTCACTCACGCCCAGCCGCCATGACATGCTGTTGTACCGGTCCCACTGAGACCAGTAAGAGTGATGGGGATCCCGCCTGCAGCCCCCCAGCCTGGCCTGGTGCAGGCAGCATCGACCTAGCACCGGGATTGTGCCCTTGGCCCGTGCCAGATCTGACAGGGAGGGCACAGCAAGGTCCCATCCCTGCAGCCTCCGTGCCGGGAGGCGATGGAGATGTGCCACTGCCGCCGGTGGCGCCTGCAAGGAGCCTCTGCCAGTATCAACAGAGCCTGAAGCAAAGGTCCGAGTGCGCTGCGCCAGGGCGTCCCTTGGCAGGGCCCGGCTCTCCGGGAGGGGTGGGAATTCCTGCACCCCCCGCTGTTGCCTTGAGAACCATTAATGTTTAATTTCCAGTCCCACGGGCGCTTTCCAGCTCATCCCCGCTGTGCATCCTCTGCCCGGCTGGTGCCAGGAGCCGCTTCCCCGGGGGAGGGGGGGGACCTCGTCGCCCCCTGCCCCATCCCTAAGGGCTGCCCCTAAGGGCGCTCGTCGCCCCCAGCTCCGGTCCCGCGGTCCCGGCGTGCGGCGCTGCCTCTGGCCGCCGGGTGGCGCCCGCGGGCTGGGGGGGGGGGGGGCTGCGGCACCCCGCGGGGCCGGGCCGGGCCGCTCCATCGTCCCGCTGCCCCCGGCCGGTGCAGCGGGCACCCATGGAAGCGGGGCCGCCGACCTGCACCTGCCCTCCCTGGCCGGGAGCCCTGGCCTCGTTCCCTTCCCACGGCCGGACCCCGGCCGGACCAGCCCTGCGGCTCCAGCCCTCCCAAGGTGCCTCCACCCGTGCAGCCCCGACGGCTGCTGCCCTGACCCCAGCCTGGTGCTGCCCCGCGGGAGAGGGGCCGGCGAGGAGGAAGCTTTTCCATGCCTGTACCGGGAACAGCGTCCGAGTTTGGCTCTTTCGTGGCCGGCATCGGTGGCGGAGCCGCATGGGAATGGGCACCGAGGCAGAAGCCGTACTCAGATGCTGGTGCATGAGCTCTTGGGGGGGACAGGGTGTTCCTGCTTCATCCACCTCTAGGGCAGGTTGTCAGGTGCCACGTTTGCCTTCACCGGACACGAGGTCGGCAGCCCATAAACCATGTGTGCAGCAAGTGCTGGGCCTGGGGGGGGACCCGAGGGGGTATTTTGGTCAGGTTGGTCGCTGGGCTTCACTTTCTGGGAACCGTTTAATCAACAACACACTTATGCAATGGGTGCAAGAACCACTCACGGCTCCGTGCTGACCCCTGGCCTACATCCCATGGGCCAGAGTGCGCGGGGGGGGGACACAACACACACAGCTGCAGTGGGAGGGGGCAGCGGCTCAGATGCTCTTGCTAAGCTGGAGGTGGAATGGGGTTTGTGGTGGCAGCATTGGGGTGCTGGACAGTGCAGAGGGATCTGGAAGGGTTAGAAGGATTAATCCCTTTGGGGAGACCCTGCCCCGCAGCCTGGAAAGCGCGATGGGCTCGGGAGTAATTCACCCTTTCTGCCACAGCTCTTTGCCTCCTGTTTTGTGCTGTGGATGTGCCAGGGAAGGAGGAATTCAGCACAGCATCGTGCTTCGGTTTCCCCTCCCTGCATGTGTGAAGCTGTGGCATGGCTGCTGCGAGGTGGTGGTGACACAGAGGTTTTAATGCCTCCCGGACTAGTGCCACTCAGCAATGCAGCCTGGGGCTCCCTCTGGCTTGCTGCACGTGGAGAGAGCACCATGGGGGGGACCTAGTTCCTCCCATGGGTGGAAGTCAAATTTTCCATGGGGAATGTACCCTAAGAGCCAGAAAGGAACCACTCCACTTCCAGTACAGGAACGTGGAATAAAAGGCACAGGAGTCAATGTGTAGAGAACCTCTGCAGACAGAGCACGTATCCAAGTACTTGGGATGGGGCTGACGGTGCGTTTGCAAGGAAGCGTGCAGATGTGCGCGCACCACGAAACATCTGTGCGGGCAGATGTGCGCCCTGCGAGCGGGTACCGTGCCCTGCGCGCCGGCGGCTGCTCGGTCCCGCTGCTGCCTGCGTGCTGCTGCCTGCAGCCGGGGCTCCCAGGCCCTATGGGAGCTCTGCTTTCAGGCCAAGCTGTGCCCACTCTTTCCTCCTTGTTGACATTCCTGGGCTATTCTGGGAGCTGCCAGCAGGCCCGGCCAGCTGAGAACTTTGGCCCTTGCACCACGGTTGCATCATCTCCGGTGGGTGCTTTTTCCCAGACAGCCCACTGTTTACCTGTCACCTCTGTGCTTGGCCAGGGGCTCTGTGTGGTCAAGACCTTGGGGTCAGTGCTGCATGGCACAGTGGGCACAGGACATGCCTGCAGGGCTGGCTGGGCTTCAGGTTCCCACTGCACTCCGAGTTCCCAGCTCTGGCACAGGAGCACTGGGCTCTCCCACACCCTCAGCAACGTGGCTCCTTGCAGCACCTTTGGGAGGCTTCTCCAGGCCTCAGCCCTGGCTCGGGCTTGTGCACAGCATCAGGGGCTGAGGTGCAGAGAACACCTTGAGGCTGATGTGAACATCTTCAGGCCAAGTCATGAGCCCTCCGTAGACACAAGTGTCCGTTATAACTTGTGGGGAGCAGCGGGTGCAGCAGACAACCTCCTGGGCCTGCCCAGCTCTGTCCTGGGCTGAGGCTGGACCAGGCAGCCCAAGGGACAGGCTCAGACTCCCAAACTCATCACACGGCAGGAGTAACAACGCTCACAGATAGGAAGTGTCCCCAGGGAGCTGCAGGGGTCAGCAGGGGGACTGCCTTAATCCCTGCTTTGTCCTCCATCAGCAAGTTAGGGACTGGCCCTGCTGGGAGGCCAAGGGGGTGCAAGTGCAATGCACGGGCTATGGGGCAGGGCTGTGGGTTCCAGGCGAGGCTGGGATCCATCCCGCAGGATGCTCCTCTGCTCGCGCTCCTCCACCCGGCCAGGATCGGCCCCCGCCTTGCTTCCTGCAGGTTTTGGGTCTGGCAGGGATGCTCCGGGAGCTGGGGCGAGCTGCAGGCCAGCAGAGCCCCCCCGCACACGCATGGGCACCCGCCTCGGCAGGTCCCACCGTTTGCACACACCCAGTTGAAGCCCCCCATGCGCAGCTTCCCGTGTGTGCCCCCCCCCTTCGGTACCCGCTCTGGTGTGGTGCGGGACAGCTCCCGATGTGCGCACACAGCAGGAGGGGGGGGGGGGGTGGTCCCCGGGGCAGCGGGGCCGTTCACCGCCCGCCTCCGCTGCGGGGGGAATGGGGGATGCGGGCAGGGGGGGGCTAATCCCAGTAATCCCCCGCCCCGGCCGCGGCCCGACGGGACGGGACAGGCAGCAGAGCCGGCCAATGGCGGGGGGGCGCCGGGCCCGCCCCCGGCCGCAGGTGCCCAAAGCGGGCGGGCCGCGCCGCGCCACTCCCGGTGCCGGCCCGGTCCGTCCCGTCGGTGCGGATGGCGACGCGCGGCGCGGGGCCGTGGCTGCTGCTGCTGCTGTCGGCGGTGCTGTGCGCGGCGGCGGCCGAGCCTCGCTGCCCGTCGTGTGCGGCGGGAGCCGAGCGGCGGCTGCTGGAGGAAGCGGCCAAGCGGCAGCTGCTGGAGAAGCTGCGGCTCCGGGAGCGGCCGCGGCTCGTTCACGCCGTGCCCCGCGCCGCCGTGGCCCGCGCCCTGCGGCGGCTGCAGGCGGGCAGCACCCGCCGGGGCCCCGACGACGACGACGGCGGCGGCGAGGAGCAGGGCTACGAGATCATCAGCTTCGCGCAGCCAGGTGGGCACCGTCCCCGCGGCCCCCGACGGGGCTGGGGAGCGCCGGGCTGAGCCCGGTGCCGAACCGGGTTGCGAGGGGAGCCCGCGGGGATGCGCAGCCCCCGAGGCCGGAGCCCTGGGCACCCACCCCTCGCAGTGCGAGGTGATGAAGTCCTTAATTAAGGCGCCCGGGGTGCGCCGTGACTTCCCCGTGCTGCGGATGCACAGGGAGGCTCAGCCGCGAGGAGGAGGAGGAGCGGCTCCTCTTGCTCCCGCATTAGGCAGGTGGGACCGCACACCAGAGCTGCTGCGATGCCGGTCCCCTCCCTTGAGGGATGGGTGCAAGCCGAGGTGCCTGAGACCCTCCGAAGGTGGACTTGGACACTGCAAGGACCAGCTCGGGGGTGCTGGGGCTGGAAATGCTCTGCAGCGTGCAGCAGCGCTGAGGGTGACCCTGCTTGAGGGTGTCCGGGCAAGGTGACCACGGTGGTCCCTTCCAGCTTTGCCCATCCTGTGGTTCTGGGAAAGGGGAAGGGCTGGGTACCCCCTCTACGCCCATTCTGCCTGGCAGGATGAGACAGTCCCGCATTCCAACACCACCCTGCTCTGGTTAGCATCCCCAAGGAAAGTAAAGGGAAAGACCGCGAGCTCCATTGGAGGAGGGAAGTTCTTAGGGCTTTCCTGTAAAGAACCTGAAAGAGATTGGCTTTGATGTGCAGGGTGGTGGTGCAGCCTCACCTTCCCTGCATCCCGCAGCATTCACCTCCTTCCTCCTTTCTGCCCTCAGAGACCACATCTCCCTCTCGCCTGGGGCTGCAGTTCCAGTTCAGCCGCACGCAGGACCAGGACGTTCACATCCTGCAGGCTCAGCTCTGGCTCTACCTCCGAGTCCGCCGGGAGCCGGTAGCCAGCCTCACCCTGCGGATCTTCCTGGCTGCTGGGGAAGGGGATCTGGTGGGGGGCAACCGCACGCTGCTGAGTGAGAAGCACCTGAGCGCGCGGGGCAGCGGCTGGCACGCCTTCACCCTCCTGCCTGCCCTGCGGGGCTTCTTTGGGGGAGAGCAGAGGACCCTGCGCCTGGAACTGGAAAGCCGCGGGGATGGGGCTGATATGGCAATAGTCAACGGCAGCTGGTCCCACCAGCCCTTCTTGGTGGCCAAAGCAAAGGTGAGAGAAGCGGGTCACCACGTGGCCAAGCGCAGCCTCCGCTGCAGCCAGAACTCCAACCTCTGCTGCCGCAAGGACTACTACGTGGATTTCCGAGACATCGGTTGGAATGACTGGATCATCAAGCCTGAGGGCTACCAGATAAACTACTGCGTGGGCCAGTGCCCCCTACACGTGGCCGGCAGCCCTGGGATGGCCTCTTCTTTCCATACAGCCGTCTTCAACCTCGTCAAAGCCAACAACGTCCAGGCATCGGGGCACTCTTGCTGCGTGCCCACACGGCGCCGGCCGCTCTCTGTCCTCTACTTCGATCGCAACAGCAACATCGTCAAGACTGACATCCCTGACATGATCGTTGATGCCTGTGGCTGTAGCTAGGGCTGAGGGAGCTGTGCTGGGTACCCCCCTTCTCCAGGACTGTCTCTTTAGGGCGGGGGGAAAGATGGAAAGCTCCCTTGAGGTCAGGCTGTGGAGCAATGGACTCCTTTGGAAAGGCTGGGAGGGAGGGAGAAGGTCTCATCGGAGGGAGCAGGGAGTCTCCAAAGAGAACCTGGAGTCACATAGGGCACAGCCAAGGCTGCATCAGGCTGCTCAGCGTGAGCTGGGGGTGATTGGTGGCTCTGAGCATCCCTGCTCTGACTGGCAGCACCCCTCGCTCCCAAGCTGACCCCACATTTCGGTCTATGGGGTGAGGGACCCCGTCTTTGCTCACATTCAGAGCGGCTGGTGACACTGTGGGACTCAGCCTCCTTGAGAGCAGAGGGGAAAGCGGGAATGGGTCTCTTTCCTCCAAGTGGGAAACTGGAGGATGAGAGGCAGCTCCGCTCTTTCCCCCTGCTGCAACGAAGCTTCCTGCATCACCTTTGGGCCTGGTGTTTGGGATGGGTGGAATCGGGCACAAATAACAGCCCCAGAGGAATAGGATGGGGGGGGGGGGGTGACTTTGTCAAGGACCCCCAAACGGCAGTGACTGGGCACGATGGAGGGTTACCTTGCCTCCTGACCAGGTCCTCTGTATTTCCCTATCCATTTCCCTGGCATCTGTGCTTTCCTTCCCTGCTGCCCACCCTCCCAGGCAGGTCTCTTCCAGCCTAGTGCCACACAAGGAGGTTTGACTCAGGCTCTGCCTCTAAGACCATACTAAAGGTACAGATTCGTACTTGTACCTCTCGTTTTGCACCTATCACTGTTTCTATGGTAGAGGTTTCTGTGGCTGTTGGGACTCCCTGGTGCTCCATCCTCTCTATCCACCTCTCTGCCCTGGCCTTCCCGATACTAACGCGTGGATGCGTCCGCATGCTCTGTGCTTTTAATTTATTTTAATACCTCGGTGCAGCTTCCCAAATAAATGGGTGGAAATGCAACATCCGGGCTCCGACTCCTTCCTCCTGGCACCACTTGTGGCAATGGGGTGGGGGAAAGGGTCCTGCTTGGCTCGAAGCTCCAACTCCTGGCTCTGGGGCTGGGGTGGATGAGAGAGGGGGGGATAGGACAGGGGCTGGGGGCTGGGTACCACCTCACCGGGGCTGTGACATGAGCATCAAAGGAGTGTTTCTCAGCAGGGCAGATACTGCCCAACCTGAAAACGCTGTTCCCTACCAGCATCAATCCTGAACCAAGCTCACAGTTATTGACCAGCTTGAGTGACCTCAAAGGACGAACCACAGCCCCCCCCCCAAATCCTGTGTCCCCACTGCAAACAGCAGAGATTGTATCTACCCATACCCCACTGACCTCCCTCATCCCCTCACACATGCTTCCCTAAACACCACCCAATGAGCCCCGGTCTCAGTGGCAGAGCCTGGCAATGCCCAAGCTGGTGGGTGATGGGGAGGCCTTCGGAGTGGGATGCTGCTGGAGAGGGAGGCAATGCCCCCTGCTCATCCCTCTGAGATCCCAGGTCCTTGTTGCGTAAGGGCCCGCTCAAAGCTCAGTTTGGGGCCGTTTCATCTCGGGACAAACCCACTCGCTTTCCCAGCTTGGCCCTGTGCTGTGCCCTGCAAGCGGACAAAGGGCAGCTTTCATCAGCCGGCCCCAGCGGGCACCCCCCAGGCTGTGGGGGCAGCATGGCCATCGCCCACCCTCCCCAAAAGACCTCCACCTCTAGGGATAAGGCACTGGCAGGATGCCTCAGCCTGCCGGGTGCTCCCCCAGCCCCAGCACGTGTGCTGCTGGCACCTTGTTGGTGGCTGTGTGCTGCTATGGATGCGCTGAGAGCAGCAGGGGTGGATTTTGGGTGAGTGCATGGGGACGTGTGTTGTGTCTTTACAATCCCTGCTCCCCCTCTCCATAGCATCGCCCCAGTGAAACTGTGGGGCCGGGCGGGCAGGGAGGCCTCCCACGAAGACACCAGACACCCTATTTTCCTCCGCCAGCAGCACAGCATCTTCACATCGCAGTGAATTTATGTTCCTATACGCGTGCACATATAGGAGGGGAGGCTGTTCACATGCGTGTGCGTGATGTGCTGACTCACTGACACACTGACACGCTGACCCACCAGCCCCGAGCTGAGGTGCTGAGCTGGTTGCGGTGCTCCCATTAAGTCCTTAATCTGGGTGATCATCTGGCCCTGCTCTGAGCCGCTTTAACTTTCCTAAACAGGAGGTCAAGATTAGTGCTGGGGTGGGGGACGTGGCAGCTGGAGGGGGGGAGTCGCTGGTAGGGAGCTACCCAAGTGTTGTTTGAACCCCAGGGGCTCAAAGCTGGGGGCAAAACGGACCTGGGCCTGCCTGGCCATGAGGATGGAAGAGGTGGATGGTCCTGGGGCAAGCCCCCAGACCCCAGGAGGGTGGCAGGGCTGGCCCCACAGCATCCCCAGTGCCCAGTGGGCCTTTCCTGCCAGCTTAGCAGGGGTCACACTCAGCTCAAGAGTAAATCTGCTGAGCTGCTTACACCTATTACAAAACGGAGATGCAGGCAATGCCTTTCACCTGCACCCAGCACCCTGGCCCTCTCCCAGGGCTGATGGATGGGACTCCATCCATTGGAGCATCCTGGGGGCGCCTGTAGCTGTTCTCCCCTTGTGCCAGTGGATGGAGGGGTGTCTCTTGAATCTTCCTCACTGGAGGTCCCATGCAGGCAATGGAGATGGTGTTTTCCTAGAGATGTGCTATGGGTTCATGCTGTGAAGCTATGGGTTCACGCCTGCAGTGCGTGATGACACACAGGGTTATGGGGAGGACAGGCTAATGCAAGGCATAGTGCCTACAGCAGGGGTAATCCTGCTAAGAGGCTCTGAGGACAGGCTGGGTGCATGGTACAGCTCCCCTCCCCTTCGAGGGTCGCACGACACAGCAGTGTCATCGCGGAAAGCAGGATGAAGCCGGGAGGAGGAGTTGAGCACTGGGGTAGGGTGAGAACAGCCATGTCCCTACATGAAGTGTATCCGGGATCACCGGGGGAGCTGAGCACGCACAGGATAGGGCAGGAGCTCCCTCCTAGCAGGCTCTGTGCCCGCGGGAGCCCTTGGGAAGAGGCAGAGCAAGGAGGGACCAGGGTTCGCAGGAGAGGACGGGGGGAACGGCTGCAAGGAGGATGCTGATCCCCCGCTCGCCACCAGGAGGCGCTGCCCTGAGCCGCCGCACCCAGCCCGGTCCCTGCCCCAGCCGCTGCTGCTGCCCGTGCTCCCGCAGGCCGAGTGTGAGGGCTAGGATTAGGGTTAGGGTTAGGGTTTGGGTTAGGGTTAGGGTTAGGGTTTGGGTGAGGGTTAGGGTTAGGGTTTGGGTGAGGGTTAGGGTTAGGGTTACGGATACGGTTAGGGTTAGGGTTAAGGTTATGGTTGGGGTTAGGATTAGGGTTTGGGTTTGGGTTAGGGTTAGGGTTAGGGTTAGGGTTTGGGTTTGCGTTAGGGTTAGGTTTCGGCTTTGGGTTTTCGTTAGGTTTAGGGGTAGGGTTAGGTTTATGGTTATGGTTAGCGTTAGGGTTTGGTTTAGTGTCAGGGTTTGTGTTAGGGTTAGGTTTCGGCTTTGGGTTTTCGTTAGGTTTAGGGGTATGTTTCGGTTTATGGTTATGGTTAGCGTTAGGGTTTGGTTTAGTGTCAGGGTTTGTGTTAGGGTTAGGTTTAGTGTTTGGGTTTGGGTTAGGGTTAGGGTTTGGGTTTGCGTTAGGGTTAGGTTTCGGGTTTGGGTTTGCGTTAGGTTTCGGGGTAGGGTTAGGTTTATGGTTATGGTTAGGGTTAGGGTTTGGTTTAGTGTCAGGGTTTGTGTTAGGGTTAGGTTTAGGTTTTGGGTTACGGTTTGGGTTATGTTTTGGGTTACTGTTAGTTAGGGTTAGGGTTAATGTTAGGGTTTTTGTTATGACTAGGGTTGGTTAGGGTTAGGTTAGGGTTTGGGTTTGGGGTCGTTAATGGTAGGCGATGCCCAGTCCTAACTTGTCTTTTTTTGATGCCCGTGGAGGGAATGGGTTTCTCGGAGGTCGTTGACTCACTTCCATGAGGGCCAGGATATGTTGCATTTCGCACCCCACTGCTGCCAGCAGTGTCTGCCAGCCACGGTTGGCTCTGTCCTCCGTAAGGCACCAGCTCCCCTTGTCCATGGGAGATATCCCAAGGGATGCAGTCTCTGACCGTGTGGTGTGTCCGGCACTTTGGAGGGTGGTCTCCACTCAGTGATGCTGTTGTGCTGGGCCAGCCTCCATCAGGGTCTCAATCGGTACCCAGTCTGCTGGAGGTGCTGGGCCCACACTGCCTGTCTGTGGGGTGGGTCCCCCATCTCCATCTGCTTTTCCCGGACCCTTTGGCCTCTCCCCTGATGCAGTGAAGGCCCAGGGCGATTGTCAGACCCTGGCCCTGTCAACTGTCGGCTGCGCATCCTTCCTGCCCACACGTGCTGTGCTGGTGCTCTGTGCATTGCCCTGTGCACTCGGGATGCACGAGTGCCCGTTTGCCCGTGCGCAACCTCTTTGGCGTGTTCTTGCACACGGGTGCACACGGATGCACGGTGTACCCGCGCTCAGGTGCACGCGTGTGCGCACCAAGGCGCACGGCCCCTGCCTGCTGCTGGGCCTCGGGGTGCCGTGCGCGGCCATGGGTGCCCACGCGTGGCGGTGCGGGGTGTGCAGGCCCGCGGCGGGCGCGCGTGTCCCGCGTGCGAGCCTGCGGGAGGATCCAGCCCGGGTTTTCGGGGTGGCTGCAGCCGCCGGCGCTCCCGGCCGGGGTCTCCGTCCCGAGCGCTCCCGGCGCCGCCGCCCGAGTTGGCGGAGCGGGACCCGCAGCCCGGTTGTGCCGGGACCCGCTCTCCCCCCCCCCCCCCCCCCCCCCCCGCCACCCACCCCCTTTGCGGGGGCTCCGGTAACTTTCCCCCGGGAGCCCGGGGCGGGCCGGGAAGTGCGGGGGGCGCCGTCCCTTCCCGTCCCGTCCCGTCCCGCCCGCCCACCGGGGTCCCCCCCTGGATGCGCCGCTTCTCGCCCGGACCGAGCCGCAGCCGGGGGAAGGGAAGGGAAGGGAGCGCGGAGCCGCGGGTCCCGCCGCCTCGCTCTCGGAGCCGCCCGGAGGTAGGAGCCGTCGGCGGGTCGGGGCCGCGGGTGGGGAGCTCCCCGCGGGAGCCGGGGTGGCTCCAGAGGCTCCGCCGCGCAGCGCCGGGCCCCGTCCCGCTGTGGGGTGAGAGCCGGGGGGGGGGGAGCCTCATCCAGGGCCGGGCAGAGCGCCCCGGGCCCCGCCGCGCTCCCCGTCCCGTCCCCTCGCGATCGCGCACCGGGAGGGTTCAGCGCCGGCCCGGGGACCCCCTCGCAGCACGGGAGGGAGCGGGGCGCTCCCAGCGCTGCGGGTGGGGAGCGCTGGACCGGGAGTCCCGAGCGGGTGGAAGCCGCAGCCTTGGCCCGAGTGACGCAGCAGCTACGGGACTGTCCCCACGAGGGTGAGCGGTGCCAGCCGCGCCGCTGCTGCGGTCTCCGGCCACCCATGGGTACCTCGTGGTGGACTTGGGGCTCTGCCGGGCTCCTCGGGGGCCTCCGCACCCGGCCGCACATCCCCACAAACAGCACCCGCTGCCCCCGGGACCTTGGGAGGGCTCTGAAGGGAGGAGGATTTGGCGCTGGGACAAGGGGGTCCCCCTGCTCTCCTGACAGCCCGGCCGGGAGATCCCGTGCACCCCAAGATGCCCCGGTCCCTGGTGCTTCCCAGCCCTCATCCCGTAGGCCCTGGGGCTGCTTCTTCCCTGCCCGTGCGGGCTGCAGCAGAGGCGGCCTCAGAAGTGTCCCATGCCTGGGAAAACCCGGAACCATCGAAGAGCCCAGGTTGGAAAGGGCCGTGAAAGGTCCAAGCCTTCATGGAACAAGGAGCTGAGTTTAAGAAACCTGGGCTTGGGGGGAAGGCAGAGCTGCTTTTGCACTTTGCCTGTGGAGCGCCTCGAGTCCTTGCCTATGACAGCTCTGAGCGTCCCCAGTGTGCTTGCACAGGGGCTGCTGCCGGCTTTAGTGCTCAGAGAGCTGGGGCTGGGGCAGGTGAGTGGGGTGAGGAACCCCCATGCAGGGCACGGTGAGACCTGGCAGCCCTGTTTGCAGCTGAGCATGAGCTAACTCCAGCCTATGCAGCCGCTTTGGGTCTGACCACAGCAAGGCACCCCCAGACCACCCCGAGCCCTCAGTGAGTGCAGGAAGGTTAAAGGCAGAGGAATGTGGCAGAGGAATGGCTGTGGCATTTGCGATGCTGTGTTTGGGGTCTGGGAAACCAGTGCCTGCTCCAGCCGCATCCCAGTGCTGGAAGGGATGTGGGGGCCCAGAGGATGCTTCTGGATACCCAGATGCTGGAGTTTCCCCACCCCAGCCTGCTCTGTAGGCTGCGTGTGGCAAACCAGAGCTGGTGGATGCAGTGTCCCGAGGGTGGGCACTGGGATTTGGTGCAGGGAAAGGGAAGAGGAAGCACCCAGATGAAGTTTCACCTTTAGTAATTCAGACCTAGGAACACTTCCCAGTGTGGCTGCATCTGCTGTGTCCAGCTGAGGCAGAAGCTGCCTCTGTGGTGAGCAGGGGATGGCAAAGGCATCTACTGTCCCTTCCATGCTGTTGTGGGTGTTCAAAGCTTCTTGACTGATGTATATGTCTCTGCTTAGTGTGAGCTGGGAGCTGGTTTGGTCCTCACCCTCCCTTCAGCCTTTTGCCAGCGCAGTGAAGGCCACTGTTACTCAGCAAGGGTCTTTGAGGGGAGTCTGTTGGAAATTGAGACCCTGCAGCAGATCCACACCAAAACTCCATGTGCTTGGTAGGACCCCCAAATTCCCCAAGGATGCTGGCACCTCTGAGGAGCCTGCCATATACCGACCTGAGCCCAGCGGTGCATACCCTCACCCTTGTGAGGCTGCTTATAGCCAAGCCACTGAAGGATTGGTCCTCATCTCCCCCATGCTCCATCTTTTCCATCACAAAGACAAGCGCAGGACCAGGAGCAGGTTGGGAGCTGAATGTTGCCAGGCCCCTGTAGCTGGTCTGGTGGGAGGCAGTGGAACTAACCCAGCACTGCCTCCCCGTCCCGGTGCTGGATGTGGCTGAGCAGTCAGAACCTCCCCGGAGCACAGGTTTCCAAGGGGGGAGTGAGTCAGCGCCGGTACCTTGTGCTGCCGTGTTGGGGCAGCCCAAGCTCTGGCTTGGGGAGGGGAGATTGGTGCTTCCAGGATGTGTGACACGGTGCAGCTCAGGACATGACCGTGAATATCATAGAACCAGGTTTGGGTTGGAAGAGACCTTAAAGCTCCTCCAGCTCCAACCCCTGCCACGGGCAGGGACACCTTCCACTGGAGCAGCTTGCTCCAGGCTCCGTCCAACCTGGCCTTGATGGGATGGAGCGTCCAAACCTCCTCTGTTCAGCCCATTCCAGTGTCCCAGCACCCTCACAGGGAACAACTTCTGCTTAAGAGCTCATCTCCATCTGCCCTCTGGCAGGTTAAACCCATTCCCCTTGTCCTCTCCCTCTATCCCTTGTCCAAAGCCCCTCTCCAGCTTTGTTTTTGGCTTGTCAGCTTTCCCTAAAGGATTTCTGCTGTTGTCTTTCCTTCCTTCCACAGGCCCCTGGGCCTGTTCTTGTCCATCTCACAGAGTAAAAGAGGGAAACCTTAAGTGTGTGGAAGTTGGTCAGAAGGGAGAGCAATCCTACACCCAGAGCATCCCCTATGGACGCCTGTTTGTGTGCGTGTGTGTTGGTGTCTTGCATCTGTGCCACTGGAGCCTCTCTCTCTGTGTGCCTCAGTTTCTCTTTATGGCTTTTGCTGGTGTTTGGCAAAATCCCAGCGATTTGGTAATGGAACAGGCCCATTGGGGTGGTCCTGGGTGAGATGGAGGGGATTCTTCCCCAGGGATGCTCACAGCTCACAGCCCAATCCTTAGGGCACATCAAACCCCGCCAGAAGCCGCTCAATAACAGGGCCAACAGCTGATAAAATAGCTGCCTCCGAGTGGGAACAAGCAGCAAAAACAGAGTCAGGTTTCAGCCCTGCTGCATCCAGCTTTGAGGCTGCGGCTGGGGGGATGCTTCCAGATGTGGTGCGATCCCACCAGCCACCTCCTACCCTCATCCAGGGGGAGCAAAGCCCTGCTTGGTGCCCCCCGTAGTGGCAGAGATGGGGCTCTATGTGTGGACATCACAGGTCTCCAACCAAGGAGCAGGAGGGCAGGCGGTTGCGCACCCACCTCTGTCAGTGGCAGGTACTCCTGGAGAGCCTAAAGAGCCCCATCAGGCACAGGATCGCTGAGGACATTGGGGAGCAGCCCCACCACCGCCTCTGGGCAGACAGAGGTGGCTCCTGCCCCAAAGGAGGAGCAGTTTATGCTCCCTACATCCCCCTGTGCTGTGCTCCCCTCGCCCTGCCCTTGGCGCATCAAGAGACAGGCAGATCCCCAGACTAAAAGGGGTTGCTGGTGTGTAGCCAAGCCTTTAACGCTGCTGAGGTCTCTGCCAGCTCCTGCGCATCCTCCTCTTCCCATCCTCGGAGGGATCCTGCAGGATGGAGCTGTTGGGGTGGGAGGGGGCTCTGTGACCCCCCCTGAGTGCAATGAGGGGGCAGATGCCTCCTCCACCTTTGGGACAGCAGGAAGCCCTGCACCGCAGCCCCCGTGCTGGGGGATGCCCCTCCGTGGGGCTGGGTTGGGGACGATGCCTCGATGCCATGGGGAGGAGCAGCCATGACTCCGAGCCGGGCTTTTATGGGTCCCACATGTTCCATGTTGCTGCTTCCCTCCAGCGCTGCGAAGGGAAGGGGAAACATAAAAATTCCTTGGAGCAGCTGCTCCTGTGCATGCCCCCCCCCCCCCCCTTTACCCTCACCCCAAAACCTTACCCTAGCGGAGGCAGGGCCCGGGGAAATGGCTTCGTGTGAGCAATCGGCAGGGGTTAAGCGTGAGCGCGCTGGCAGCCAAAGCAAATACCATGCGAGCCCATGACAATCGCCTGCCGGCCCTGGGACCACCTATCAAGCACCACGGCTCCTGCCCTGCTTGCCACTGCTTCCTGAGCCGCTCGGCTTGTGGTTGAGGGCCGGCAGACCCTGCTTTAAGGGTGGGGGGGGAAATGGGAGCTCCCACCCTGCAGCCCTCCTCCATGGGAGCCACTGCAGCCCCGCGTTCCCCTCTTCGCCAGGCACGCGTGTGTTAGCGTGTGTTAACGTGTCTAAAGGCATGTCAGTGCCTGGTCATGAGTGGGTGTGGATGCATGTGGGAGCGAGGGGCTGGATCGTTTGGCCCCCTGCTGAGGTGAGGTGCACGGCTGGTGGTGCACGGTGCCTTGCACAAGGCTGGGGTGCTGGGTGTGCTGGGAAGGGACCGCGGGTCCGTACTGGAAGTGGTGTGGAGGGCAGAGAGGAATAATGGTGTGGGATGGGGAATGAAGGTGGGAGAAGAGGGGGGAGAGGAGGATGTCCTGCACCTCTTCTGGCATGGACGGATCTGCCCCTTTCCCTCCACACATGAAGCTGGTTCTTCCCTGCCTCATCTTTTCCAGGCAAGGGACCACCTTGGAACGAGCTTGGCAGCTCACACCAGCATGGGTTCATGACCCTGGCTCGTCCCCTTTCAGACCCCCTGAACCTGAAGCAATGTCCTTTGTGGCAGCTGCAGTCCTGGGCAGATTAGCTGCCCCATGCAGAGGAGCTTGGGCTCGCCCTAAAGCCTGGCCTAACACTGGGGTCAGACCCATAGCGAGGCGGCTGGGCGGGAGGTCTGCGCATCCCTGCTGCAGGAGGCAGGGATGAGAAAGCTCGTGGGGTTCGGGGGATGCAGACCCCAGCGCAGAGCGCGCTGCCCTGGCTCCAACCCGCTCCCAGGGCACGGAAAGGGGCTTTTTCCAAGGGGGAATTTCCCCATCTCTGCCTGTCAGTGCCTTCCCCTGGCTGCTGGCTCGGGCTGCACCGCGGGCAGGAGACGCCGTAGCTTGGAGGAGCGGTGATGCTGCCAGCCCCTCCCTGCCCTGCCGTGCGTGCCCTTGGTCCTGGGTGGCCACAGGGGCTCTCTTCCAGCTGCGCTGCTGCAGCCTGCGCCGTGTGCTCTGTTCGGTGCATGCAGAGCTGCTGCCTGAGCCGCTGCCCCGGCGCAGGAGGGCAGATCCGGAGCCAGAGCAGTGTTTTCCCTAAGGCCTTAGAGGGTTAAACCAATTGGGCATGTGGCTGACCTGGGGTCACAAGGCGGTAGAGATGAGGGCTCAGTGCTTTGACTATCATGGGGCTAGAGCCCACCTCTCCTTAGGGGGTGAAAAGGATGTGCAGGGGGGGCTTCTTGGGGTGCCCCCCACCCTCCCCAGCCCCTGCTGGTCCTGCTCTCTGCCTCTCCCTGCTTCATCAGTGAGTGAGGGCTTGGGGTGAACGGGCCTGCAAACACGTTCTAGCTCCCCACATGCACATAGGAACATCCCACTCGTATGTAGACAAGCACACATGCAAACACTTCTGTGTGTACATACACACAAGCATACCCCCCCCTCCCCAAAACCATGCACATTAAGCACAAACCCCTCTCCGCACATGCAGACACATATGGCCAAGCTCGTGCTTACAGAAACCCAGATGCCCCCACGCATGCACACACAGAGCCCTCCTCCAGGCCCCCCATGCTGGGGGCTGTGCTGGGCGGGTTGATGGATTGTGCCACACACAGCTCAGCGCTGCTGCTCTATGGGCTGGGATCGTGGCTGGGATGGAGGCCGCATGGGCTAATCCAACCCTGACATCACATTCCTCCACAGTGGGACTCCAGCGTGGTTAACCCTACCGGGGCTGGGCGCGGGGCAGGAGGCGATGGGATCAATGCCGAGGCGCAGACAGGGTGCTGGGCTGGGTGGTAGCCACCCCGCTGTGCCGCACAGCACCCACTGCTGCGGGCTGCCTGCACCCTTTGGGAGCCAGGAGCATCCCTGGTGCGAGGTGGGAGCTGGGCTGGGGGTCTGCCCCGCTGCAGCCTGCGTTGAGTGCGCACACACCCCGGTCCCCCAAGGCCGCGTGGCTCCCCTATGGTGGTTCCACCACCCATCAACGCTGCCATCCCATGCTACGAGCCCGCTTCCACCTCCTTCCCCCTCTCTGCCCCCTTCCCCGCTCCCCAGTGTCCTCAGGAAACTGGCGCCAGATGACACATTTTAGATGTGTTTGCAGGGAAGAAAAGGCAAGGAGCTGGGATGGGAGGAAGGAGGAGTTGCGGTGGTGGTGGGGGGGGGAAAGGATGGATGTTGAGTCCTGCCCCCCCCTCCTGCTCCGGAGTTCAGGGTCTGGAGCCAGCCCCCGCTCCAACGGCGGGCGCCGCTGGCTGCGCTCCGTGTTTTCTTGGCAGAGGGGAGCAGGAATGCGCTTCAGTTCGAGGCTCTTGGCAGGAGGAGGCCGAGGGAAGCTTCCCCGCATCCCGGCTGCGCCCGGCGCTCGCATTCATGCCCATAGGCTGCGACTTGGGTGGGCCGCGGAGCTGCGCTGCGCGGCGGGCGGGGGAGGCAGCGCCGCGGTGGGCGAGCCGCCGGCCCCGCTCCCATTGGCTCCCCCGCGCCGCCGGCCCCATCCGGCTTCCCCCGCTAAAGGGGGTCCGGGGAGCCCCTGGGGATGCTTTGGATTGGGGGGAGCAGAGGGGACTTGGGGGGGGGGGGGGGGGTGATGCTTTCTGTCCCCCCCCATCCCCTGTGGACCCTTTGCATTGGGGGGAGCAGATGGGACTTGGGGGGGTCTTGATGCTTTCTGCCCCCCATGCCCTGTGGACCCTTTGCATTGGGGGGAGCAGATGGGACTTGGGGGGGTCTTGATGCTTTCTGCCCCCCATGCCCTGTGGACCCTTTGCATTGGGGGGAGCAGATGGGACTTGGGGGGGTCGTGATGCTTTCTGCCCCCCCCATGCCCTGTGGACCCTTTGCATTGGGGGGAGCAGATGGGACTTGGGGGGGTCTTGATGCTTTCTGCCCCCCATGCCCTGTGGACCCTTTGCATTGGGGGGAGCAGATGGGACTTGGGGGGGCTTGGTGCTTTCTGCCCCCCCATGCCCTGTGGACCCTTTGCATTGGGGGGAGCAGATGGGACTTGGGGGGGTCTTGATGCTTTCTGCCCCCCCCATGCCCTGTGGACCCTTTGCATTGGGGGGAGCAGATGGGACTTGGGGGGGTCTTAATGCTTTCTGCCCCCCCCATGCCCTGTGGACCCTTTGCATTGGGGGGAGCAGATGGGACTTGGGGGGTCTTGGTGCTTTCTGCCCCCCATGCCCTGTGGACCCTTTGCATTGGGGGGAGTAGATGGGACTTGGGGGGTCTTGATGCTTTCTGCCCCCCATGCCCTGTGGACCCTTTGCATTGGGGGGAACTGCTGGGACTTGGGGGGAGCCTTGGTGCTTTCTGCCCCCCCCCATGCCCTGAGGACCCTTTGCACTGGGGGGAGCAGATGGAACTTGGGGGGGGGGGGTGTTGGGTTTGATGCTTTCTGCCTTGCGCCGCCACCCCACCCCAGCATGCTGGTGCTCAGCAGGGGAAATGTGTGGCACCCTGAGGAGCTGGGTCGCTGCCATCCTGCCCCCCTGCTCCCGCTGCCTCCAGACTGCCCTTGCAGGCTGCGTCTCCCTGCCCAGCTCCTCCCTTCTGCCTGCGCTCAGGAGCAGAAGCTGTCTTGGCACAGCAGGACCCTGAGCATCCCGCTTGGAGCCGGGTGGGCAGGGACTATGGGTCACTGTGCAGGGATGAACACGCGTGCTCACGTGTGCAGTACGGCGCGTGCCAGGCATGGCACAGCATGAAATGAAGCTAACAGCAAGGGCGAGAAGACATCGCAAAGGTGATGGGGGAATTAAGCCTGGTCCTGGAAGCAGGAGATGCCCCACACATGGTGCCCCACCTGCCTGGAGCTGGAGGCTGCTGGGACCAGCTGGGCCCAGGGCAGAGCCCCCCATCACACTGGTGCTGCTGCCCCCTCCTCTTTGGGCTGGGCTGGGCGCACACAGTCCCTGGTACCAAACTGCGGGCTCTCACTTGAGTGAGGAGCTGGTGATGGGCCCAGACTGCGGGAGCCCAGGTGATGGTTCTCAGGCAGGGGAGATAATGGGGTTTTGGCTTTGCCTGTCTCCAACCACCCCCCGTCATCTCCCAGCTGCTCTCTGCATAGGTGCAAATGCATGTTCATGCATCCCTGCGCATACACGTGGGTGGCTGCATGCAGAGACTCCAAAACAGGACAGAGTTCTGTGAGGGGCTTGGTTAGATTTGGGGGGGGAGCAGATGGGAGCCTTCCCCTGCAGCTACTCCCCAGGCTTTGCATCAAGGCCCAGGTTCCATGGGCAGGTAAGAGGCTCCTCCTCTGCTCCCCCTTCCCCATAGTCTCATTCCTCTTCCCCTTGCCTGTCCCCAGCACCACATCACCTTCGCGGGTCCCTCCCTCCCTCTTTGCCTGCCCTGCTGCCCCCCCTGCCCCATTCTTCCTGGCTGACACTCGCACAAAGCCCCGAGACGAGCTTTCAAAGGGGCAACTCATGCGGAAGAATTGCAGCCCCCCTCGCCCCCTCGTGCTCCGAACGCAGCCCAGCACCGTTCCCAGCGGGGTGAGGGGCTCCCACTGCCCCAGACCCCTTGTTTGGGGTCTCTCAAAGGGGAGGGGAGAGGCTGAGGGGACAGGAGACCTTGTTCCCAGTGCCACCCACCCTGTGCTTGCTCCTCCTTCCAGAGCTCCCGTCCTTCAGCAAGCCCTCAGGGATCCTGGGGCAGGACAGCGCCCATGGGAGGGGATGGAGATGTAGGCTGGGACCCGAAGGTGCAGCCATGGTTTGGAGATGAGCGGAAGCGAGAGCCGGGCAGAGGAACAGGAACCTGCGGGCAGGGATGGGGCTGTGCCCTGTGGGCAGGGCTGCGATGGAGAGTGGGACAGGGCAGGGTTTCCATCTGCAGGCAGGGTGGGGACCAGGAGGCAAGGCAAGGCTTGGGTGGGACGTGCTGCTGCTGCAGGGCCCCATTGAGGAGCGCAGAGCACGGCGCCAGCGTGGGTCCTTGGACCCGCAATGGTTCTGAGCATCCATGCTTGGCAGTTCGGGCTCGCAGGTTTGACACCCATGTGTGTGTGTGCTCGAGTGCGGGTGTCTGGGTGCACGCGTGCGTGTTCCACCCCTCCTGCAACGCACACTGGTGTTGCAGTACAGCACCGAGCCTGAGGCCACCTTGCTAAGTCCCTATCCGGGGAGCTGTGGGACGGGCGACCCTACAACAGCATCACTGCTTGTGCCAGGCTCTCAGAGGCAGCCTGGAGCTGGGCAATGGTTTGGTCTGTACCGTGCTCCTTGTGCTGAGGGTGTTAAGTGCCCTGTGCTCGTGCCGTGAGGTGCCTGGGGACAGACAGGCTTGCTTTGCAGAGGGTGATGGAGCCGGGCGGCTGTGGTGATACGGAACCACCGTGGCTTGCGCCTCCTGTCCCCACCCAGCCCACCAGAGGCATGCAGCCTTCTGCATGGTTTATGTCTCTGCAATGTCAGCAGAAGGAGGAGAGGGATGCGGTGGGGGCTGCGCCCTGGCCCCACAGGCATCTCCTCTTGCACCATCCCCTTCTTCCTTCCAGGAACATCCAGCAAAGTGTGGGGAATGCCCCCCCCCCCCAGGTCCAGGGAGAAAGTGGGAGCCCTTAGGGCAGGGGGAAGCACCCTGAAGGTGGGGGGAGCACCAGGATATCTGCATGTGGGAGGGAGCAAGGGAAAGTAAACGCCAGGGGCCACTATGGCAGGGCAGGGGGCCCCAGAGCTGAGTCAGGTGGTCCCTAGCCCGGTTCCTCTGCCTGGGCCCCTCGATGTTCGTGTCTGTGCCCCAAGATGCGGGTGACGCCGTTTCCCTGTTGTCACCTCCCTACCTTGGCAGTGCCCCCTTGGCAGTGGGGCAGGGTCTGCGGGGGGGCACAGAGGGTGAGGGCAGGGCCACGCTGGGAGCTTTCAGGGTGCGGGTGCGGATACGGGGTGTGGATGCGGGTGCGGATACGGGCGCAGATGCGGGTGCGGATACAGGCGCAGGGTGCGGGTACGGATGCGGGGTGCGGATGCGGGTGCGGATACAGGCGCAGATGCGGGTGCGGATACAGGCGCAGATGCGGGTGCGGATACAGGCGCAGATGCGGGTGCGGATACAGGCACAGATGCGGGTGCGGATACGGGCGCAGATGCGGGTGCGGATACAGGCGCAGGGTGCGGGTACGGATGCGGGGTGCGGATGCGGGTGCGGATACAGGCACAGATGCGGATGCGGATACGGGCGCAGATGCGGGTGCGGATACAGGCGCAGGGTGCGGGTACGGGTGCGGGGTGCGGATACGGGCGCAGATGCGGGTGCGGATACAGGCGCAGGGTGCGGGTACGGGTGCGGGGTGCGGATACGGGCGCAGATGCGGGTGCGGATACAGGCGCAGGGTGCGGGTACGGGTGCGGGGTGCGGATACGGGCGCAGATGCGGGTGCGGATACAGGCGCAGGGTGCGGGTACGGATGCGGGGTGCGGATGCGGGTGCGGATACGGGCACAGATGCGGGTGCGGATACAGGCGCAGGGTGCGGATACGGGTGCGGATACGGCCGCGGGGCGCGGTGCTGCTGCGCTCCCTGGCGGGCGCGGGGCGCGCATCCCACCCTTGTCCTCCCTGCTTCAGGCGCCCGCCGGCTCCAGCCCCACAGCGCGGACCCGATGCGCTCCTGAGCCTGGGCAGGCTCCGCCGAGAGATGTTCAACCCCGTCAGCCCCCCGGGCAGCGGCTACGCCGAGCGCTGCTGCCTGCGCCCGCCCCATGGAATAGCTCCAGGTGCCCCGGGACCACCAGGTCGGTCGCATCCCCCCTCAGCCTGGTACCTGAGCAGTGCCTGGCACGGCGCAAGGAGCATCCGGCTTCAGATTCAGTGCTTGGGTTCAGGGGTGCTCAAGGGACTTCCTTCCCCCTCGTGCCACTCACCCTTATGCTCTTCCCGTCTTTCTCCTCGCCCCTGCCAGGACTCGATTTCCCCTTATGCCACCAGTCAAACCTTATGAGTGGTCACCGTGGTTATGGGCTGGTGCCAGGAGCCGAGCACCACAGTGGTGATGGTAAGTGCCTTGGGCAGGTGTTGGGTTCTACAGCCCCACACTGGTCAGCCATCTGGACCAGACGATCACTGTAGTCCCTTCCACTTGAAATACCCCGTTTCCATTCTAAACCAGAAGTGAACTGGCACAGCCAGGGTCCTCCTTTAAGCTCCAGGGCACCAGGACTGTGTCCCTGGGGGTTTCTTCAGCCTCCTAGGACCCATACTGAGGGTCTCTGTGCTGCCACCCCAGGCTCACGGTTCTCAACGCCCCGTGCCGCAGGCAAGCTGGGCAAGAAGCGGGCCCTGTCCATCTCACCGCTGTCGGACTCCAGCATTGACCTGCAGACGGTCATCCGCACCTCACCCAACTCCCTCGTGGCCTTCATCAACTCCCGCTGTGCCTCTGCCAGTGGCTCCTATGGCCACCTCTCCATCAGCACCATCAGGTGGGCACCACGCATGCAGGCGCTGAGGCTGGGAGCCTGAATGCCCATTCCCAGCTTGGGGAATGCCTGGGGGAAGGTGGGAGCGGGGCGGGATGGTGGATCCTGGGATCCCTGCGCTCCGATGGCATCACCTGCTCATCCCTCTCGCTCCTTGCAGCCCGTCGCTGGGATATCAGAGTCCCCCGGCTCAGCAGAAGGGCCAAGGCCACCTTTACAGCCACAGCGCAGCAGCAGCACCACCATGCAGCTCCCATGAAGCCCTGTCCACCCGCCCAGGGCTCCTGCATCACACCCCAGCTCGTGGGACCCTCAAGCAGTGCCAGGTAAGGGGCCCTTGCGCCCGTGCCAGCGGTGGTCCAGCGAGCATCCCGCTGCTCACTGCTTTCCCCCCTGCCCTGGTAGCAGCTGAAGCTGGAGTGGAGCCTGAGCAGCCCCTTGGCTGGCAAATACCCAGAGGAGAGATCCGAGGGTGACATCTCCAGTCCAGCTTCCACAGGCACCCAGGTACTGCCCAAGCCTTGAGACCCCCCCCATCCCACCCCACTTCCCCCTGGCACCACTCTCAGTAACGGGAGCACGTACCTCGGGGTACTGCGCTCCCCCAGGACCCCTTGCTGGGGATGCTGGATGCTCGGGAAGAGCTGGAGAAGGAGGATGGGAAACCCGAGTCGGAGGCTGTGTACGAAACCAATTGCTACTGGGATGGCTGTGCCAAGGAGTTTGACACGCAGGAGCAGCTCGTGCATGTGAGTCGGGTCCTGCCTGGCTATACACAGGCGCAGAGGGTGCCCTCAGGCTTCTGGGTGTTATCCCCCCTTTGTGCACCCACAGCTCCTACTGGCCTATATTGAGCTGCTCCCCTCCCTACGCGAAGAGCTCAGCACACGTGCACCCTGTTGGAAGCGGCCCCTAGGAATGGAAGGATTTGCATCCTCCACTTCTTGTGGCCCTCCCATACCGTGTCCCTAAGGGGTGCATCCCATCCGGCCGTCCTCATGCCTGTGGCAGCTCTCATGGACCACTGATGCAGCCAGACTCCCTCCTCTGCTCTTCGTCTCCCTGCAGACATTACAACTGTCCTATATAGCTGTCATATAGGTTGGAACTGGAGGATCCTTTCCAACCCTAAACTCGTCTACGATTCTATATCCCCTTCACCACACCTCAGGCCACCTTGACCCCTGTGTCTTCTCTCGGGCCTCCCAGAACAGCCCCAAAAATCACCTCCTGCATCCACTGGTGGACATCATCTGACCACCCTGCTTTTGCCCGTCCCCTGGTGTCTCCAGCCACCATCCCAGTCCCTCTCTGTCCGTTCCCTCACGGTATTCTATCGGCACCCCTATCCGCCTCAGTCTCTGGTGACGCCCCTCTCTCCTCAGCACATCAACAACGAACACATCCATGGGGAGAAGAAGGAGTTCGTGTGCCACTGGGCAGCGTGTTCCCGGGAGCAGAGACCCTTCAAGGCTCAGTACATGCTGGTGGTGCACATGCGACGGCACACGGGCGAGAAGCCCCACAAGTGCACGGTGAGCTGGCAAGGGCCCTTGCAACGCCTCGGCTGAGCTGGGAAAACGAGGTGGGACACGAGCATGGTGGCGCATGAGGTTGGGTATAAGGAAGGAGCTCTTCCCTGTGAGGGTGCTGAGGCACTGGAATGGGTTGCCCAAGGAAGTTGTGGATGCTCCATCGCTGGCGGTGCTCAAGGGCAGGTTGGATGAAGCCTTGGGTTTAGTGGGAGGTGTCCTTGGGGGTTGGAACTGGATGATCTCGGGGTCCTTTCCAACCCAAACCGTTCCGTGATCCTATGGTGGAGTGGGGTTCACGTGTGGCAGTGTGTAACCAGTGCCACAGCAGAAATGCACCCAAGGTAAAGGGGTACAGAGCAGGCTTGGCCACAGCCCAGCGGGGCAGTGCGTGGTGAGGGGCATGCCATGGCCATAAGGGGGACATGGGTAGGTGTGCTACAGGCTCTGTGCGAGGTGCACGGCCCCTCTCACCCTCCTCACCCGCGCAGTTCGAGGGCTGTAACAAAGCCTACTCACGCCTGGAGAACCTCAAGACCCACCTGCGTTCGCACACGGGCGAAAAACCCTACGTGTGCGAACACGAGGGCTGCAACAAGGCCTTCTCCAACGCTTCTGACCGGGCCAAGCATCAGAACCGCACTCACTCCAATGAGGTACGGACCTGCCCGGGGCTCTCTGCACCCCTTTGGGCTCCCCGTGGGCCTCCTAAGCAGTCCTGTGCTCTGAAAACTCCCTGTGTCCCTTGGGTGTTCTAATAGCTGGGCCCTGTTCCTTCCCTCCGTCACCTGCAATCCCACCAGGGTCCCTATAACCCCATCAGCTGCCTGTGACCTCCTCCGAGTCCCTGCTGTAGCATCCTCATCCCCCATCCAAAGGGGACGCAGCCTCTTGGATCCCTCCTTACCCTCCGTTCTTGGGCTTGTTGGAGAGGGTTGGGAGGGGTGTTCATTGCACTCCCAGGGGTCTCTGGTCAGCGCTAGCACCTTCATCCCCCCCCCCGTGCCCCGGCAGAAGCCCTACGTGTGCAAGATTCCGGGCTGCACCAAGCGCTACACGGACCCCAGCTCGCTGCGCAAGCACGTGAAGACGGTGCACGGCCCCGATGCCCACGTCACCAAGAAGCACCGAGGGGACGCGGTGCCGGGGCGTCCCCTGCCCACCCCCAGCGGCCCCCCAGACATGAAGCAGGAGAAAGACACAAACGGCCCCGGCGACGGCCATAAGGATGACGGCAAACTCTTGGTGCCCGACTTGGCCTTGGTAAGGAGCTGCGGTGGTTGCATGGGAGCGGGGTCTCGCAGTGGGTGTCTGACCCCCTTCTCCTTGGTTCATGTCTTTGGGTCCCCCCTAGAAGCCCCAGCCCAGCCCTGGCGGGCAGTCATCGTGCAGCAGCGGCCATTCCCCCCTCGGCAGCACCACCAACAACGACAGCGGGGTGGAGATGGCCGGCAACGCCGGCGGCAGCTACGAGGACCTGTCCACACTGGAGGATGCGCCCGGCGAGCCCATGGGCACCTCGGGGCTCATGGCCCTCCACAAGCTGGAGAACCTTCGCATCGACAAACTGAAGCAGATGAGGAAGCCATCAGCTCCCAAGGGCCTGAATTTGCCACCCATCCCCGGAGCCGGTGAGCTTGCGCTTCCCTCCCACCCGGATACGGGGCCGGTCCCGTGCCAAGAGAAGTCTGGTTTGCAGCCAGAGGGGTTTCCACACCTTCCCTTCGCTCGTGGTGGACCCCCCCCATCCGTGGGCTTGATCTTAAAGGTCTTTTCCAACCTCATTGATTCTAAACGATCTTTTGCCCCCTCTTTGTTGCCACCCCTGGATCTGCCTCCTGTCCCGGCCAGGCACTAACCACGGAAGAGGCCGCATCCTGCTCCCGGCCGCACGGCCACGTGCCCCTTGTCCCGACTCCTCCTTTTCTTTCCAGGGGAGATGCCCAGGCCGCCGGCGGCCGCCTCGCACCGGCGCCTGGCGGCAGCAGGGATGGGCACGGCTCTGAGCGAGCGCCGCAGCAGCGGCACCAGCACCGTGAGCTCAGCCTACACCGTGAGCCGGCGCTCGTCCCTGGTGTCCCCGTACCTGCCCGGCCCGTACCCGAGCGGCGAGGCCGGGGCCGTGCCCGGCGCCGCAGCCCTGCCCGATGGCTACGACCCCATCTCTCCGGATGCATCCCGACGCTCCAGCGATGCCAGCCACGGCGGGGGGCTGCCGGGGGTGGGCAGCCTTACCCCAGCCCAGCGCTATCGACTCAAGGCCAAATACGCCGCGGCCACAGGCGGTCCCCCCCCAACGCCGTTGCCCAGCGTGGAGCGGGCGGGCATGGGTGCCCACAGCAGCTTCGCAGGGCACTGCGCCGGGCCGGCGGAGCCCCGCGCCCTCGCCAATGGGTTGCTGCGGAGGCACAGCTCCAATGACCCCCCCGGCTGCGCGGGCGCTGCTCCCCATCCCTTGGTGCCTCGCAGCAGCGTGCGCCGGGCCAGCGACCCTTCCCGGAGCGCGGCCAACGCTCCCGCTGCGCCCAGGGTGCATCGCTTCAAGAGCGTGGGCAACGTCAACGCGCCGGGCGCCGGCAGAGCCGCTCTGCAGCCCTTGGGTGGCCCCGATGGCAGCCTGCAGCGCCGAGGCTTCGCTGAGCACGTCTTCCTGGAGAGCCCAGGCCCGGAGCCTGCCTTGGCAGGGCTGGAGCAGTACTTGGAGTATGCCGAGGAAAGCTTCCCGTGCCATAGGGCGGGCGCGGAGCTCCAGTGTGAAGCTCCCTATGGCAGCAGCCACCGGCCCGCGGCGTGCCTGCAGCTGAACCCAGGAGGCCCCAGGGACATGGAGGAGGGTTTACTGCAGCCCGAGTTCTGCCTCCCGCAGTGCCAGCTGAACCAGCACTTCACCACGCTGCACGCTGGCGCCGGGGCCGTGCCTGCGCCGTGGGATGAGCATCCCCAAAGCAACGTGGAGATGAGCTCCGGGCAGCCCGGGGTCAGTGCCATGGCTGGGTCACCCTTTCACCATCAGAGCACCGAGTACCAACTGCCCGGCGCTTGCGGGCAGCAGCCCAGGCTTGTGAGCTCGTGCCAGGACAACGGGTACCCCGGGGGGCACCGGCTCAACCGACCGCACATCAAATCAGAGCAGCGGTACCCAGCCCCTACCCCAGCGCTTGCTCCCTGCCAGAACCCCAAACTCGCTGGGCACCTGCAGCCTCCGGCATCCTTCGGCCAAGCTGTGAACGCAGGGCACGGAGGTTTCCAGCCTGAGGAGCAGGCGCCCATGGGTTACATGGGCATGCTGAGCCCGAGCGGGAGAAGAGACCAGACCCCCACCATGCAGAGCAAGGAGGTGATGGTCCGGAGCTACGTGCAGGCCCAGCAGGCTCTGATGTGGGGAGCCCAAGCAGTCCCCAAGGGAGGGGAGGCTGCGCTGCGCCTGGGCACCGAGCCCGGGCAGTGCCACGCCGTGCAGTGCCCCGGTTACCAACCCAAAGCGGAGAACCCGCAGGCTCTGCCAGAGACCCAGCACCTCCTTCATGCCCCATGCTTCAACCCTGAGCTGGGGCCGCATCCGCCCGGCGGCCCTAAACCCCAAGGGCACCCGAACAACCTGAACTACGCAGGGCACCTGCCCCAGCCAAGCCATTCCTATGAGGCAATGGAAGCCAGCTCCCGGCGCGTGCATCGCCTGCTCCCTGCCCGCCCCACACTTGAGGGGCCCAATAACGCCCTGCATTATTACCCAGCCCAGGGCACACACATGGGCAAAGGTGGGCATAAACTGCTGGGCCAAACGGCAGCAAGCTGTGGGGCTCCTGGGCATTATGGGGGGAGCATGGAGGGGCTCAAAGGCAGCTCGTGTCACTACCTGGATTCGGGGGAGCAAGTGGCCAACAGCTTGGACTCCTTGGACCTGGAGAACACGCACCTTGACTTTGCTGCCATCGTGGAAGAACCGGAGCTGCCCGCGCTGCTGCCGGGGCCCCCGAGCCCTGCTGGGGCTCTGCTGCCTGCATCCGGGGGTGCCAACATGGCTGTGGGGGACATGAGCTCCATGCTGAGCACCCTGGCAGGGGAAAGCCATTTCCTCAACTCCCTGTCTTAAGCAGGAGGTACCGGGCATCAGGTGGGCCCGTCTGCACCGCAGGGGATGGGGGGGGCACCAAACACGTTTGGGCCCTTCTGGCATGCGGATGTGTGGGGAGGGGGGGACATTGCTGAGGCCCAGCCCCGGCCCCAGCCCCGGTCGGGTGCTTCAGGCCACGTCTTGCACTGGGGAGGGAATGGTTTCACCGAGCGCTTCCATTCCCAGTGCCTGGAACCTTGCTGGGGCTCCCTTGGCCCTTTGGAAGCGGTGGCCCTGTGCAGTCTTAATGTCGAAACCAAAGAGTTCCACCCTTCCCAGCCGTGGGGGCAGGCGCCGTCCCCGTGTTCCCATTGTCCACTCCTCATAGCCCAGTCTTTGCCAGGACCGGGGTCGTTCCTTGCTTGGCAAGCCCGTGCCTCTCCCCTCGACCTGCTCATCCCCAGCACAGGGATGGCGGCAGGGAGCTGGGGTTACCTGTGTGGCTCTGTACATAGTGTGCCTACGTGTGTGTCCTCCGCAGCATCCCCCCAGCCCTTTGACAGGGGCAGCAGTGCCTCCCCTCCCCATTAAACCCTTTCTCAGGGCAGTGTGAGCCGTGTGCTTCTTTACCCCTGCAAATGGGCTCCGAGCTGGACCCCTGCACCAGGAGCTCTGTGCGGCCCCCACTCTCCCTCTAACCCTCACCCTGGGACCAAGATCTCCTCCTGCCCTGCCTTGGGGCTGGGGATCCAACCACACAGGGATGCCCATTGAAGGGGTTGCAGGAAGGAACCTCCTGGGGGTCCAGCAACAGTGATGCCAGTGGAGGCCCTGCCTCGGTGCCTATGGGGCTACGTTTGGATCCGAAGCTTTTCCTTCATCTTGACTGCTCTGGGCTTTGGTTTTTGCCATGGGGCCACCCCCTTGGCACTGCAGCAAGCGCAGGGGACTCATTGCAGGGTCTCCAGGGTGGTTTGGGACTGCTCTGAGGCTTTTCTGGGGTCTCTGGGTGGGTTTTCATGGTTCTTAGCCCCATCCCTCCTGCAGGAGCACAGTGGAAATGTCCTCTTGGTGACAACATAAGTCAACCCCCTAAGGGAATAAACCAGCTAAAGGAAGGCAGACATACCACACCAGAACCTGAACCTCCATCTGCATAGTGCCTCTCTGGAGTTACAGGTGGCAAAGCGAGGGTGGATTGCCATGCTGGTGGCACTGTGGCAGCAGTGGCAGGGGCTGCAGAGCTTCACCCTGGTCCAGAGCACAACTGGAACCGCCAGTGACGGTCATTGGCTCGGCAGCATCTTGACCATGGACGTGCCTCTGTGCTTGGGGATCAGGCCCGGAACAGCCCCACCTTTGTTCTGCCACCAGAGGCAAAGGCCTGGGATGGGTTCCGGTGCGGAGGCAGCGACTGTTGGAGCCGGGATACGAGAAAGGGGCCGGGAAGCGCCAGCCCGGTCCCCACGGCAAAGGAGCTGCTGCCCCCGGAGGGTGTGAACGGGGCCGCGGAGCCTCCGCGGTACCGGGTAAGCGAGCGGGTGCTGCCATCGTGTGGCCAAACCTCGGTACTGCAGGCGCTGGTGGCGCTGAGCGCCGTTTGCTGCTGCCATCCCGTGGTCAGAGGGCAGTACTGCAGCCCTGGCTCTACCCATCTGCGATGGCGCTGTTATATTCCCCGCTGCTGTTCCCCGGTGCGTTCCTGCTGCCTTGTGCCGCTCGCTCGCTGCTCTATCCCGGTAAGGAAACGCCGCCGCCGCTCCGCCGGGCGTTCCCGAGTGCTACGGGCCGGGGCTCGGTGTTCTCCGTGCGGCGTTTCGGCCTCTCCGGCGCGCCGTCGGCATGCGGAGCAGCGATGGCGGCGCGCAGGGCGAGGGTCCCGGTACCGGGGGCGAGCGAGCCCGTTCGGCGGGAGCAGGGGGAGATCCCCTGCCCGCTGGCTGCCGGCGTTGGGGAGCCGGGGGGGTGCTGCTGACTGCGCCTGCAGCAGGTTTGTGTGGGCACACGCTCGGTGGCTGTGGACGGGTTGGAGCTGAAGGCGGAGAGGCCGAAGAGGGGGGAAGAAGAAGAAAGGGAAGGCACCGTGCTAAGAGAGAACCTGGGTGTGGAAGGTTCCCCTCCACGGCTCAAAGCAGGCCACGGTACGGCCGTGCTGCGTGCGTTGGGCTTTGAGCCCCCGCCACCGTGTGCTCTCGTAGGTGGGGAACAGCTCCGTGAGCCGTGCAAGAGGAGGGGAGGGCAAAGAAGCATCGGAGCTGTCAACTCACTCATCAGTGGCGAGAGCTGCGGTGAGTCCTGAGCTGTTGGACCCTGGTGCTCCTTGCGTGTCCTGCCCTCTCCCTGTCCATTCCTCTCCTGTGCTTTGCTCCCCTGTACTCGTCCTCTTCTTGTGTGTCCTGCGCCCTCTCCCTCTTTTGTCCATCGCTGGTTCTCCTTTTCCCAGCTCCTTGGCCTCATACGCATCCATCTCTTTCTGTTGCTGTCCTGTTTTGGCTCGCTCTGCTCCCTGTCGCTGTTTTCTGTCAGTCGGGTTCTGTCCTCACTCCAGCCTCTGTTTTCCTCTCGTTGCTCCTGGTTTCCTGCATTTCCATCCTCCTTCCTGTCCTTATTCTTGTTGTTCAGCCCTGCCTCTCCTTACTTCTGCTGCTTCTTTCTTGCTGTCAGGTTCCCTGTCCCCATCTTTCCCTCCTCACCCCCTTACCTGCCCCATGCTACACCCCCATGGCTGCAGGCTGCCGCTCATCTCCTCTCTTTGGTCTGTGACCTGCTCCTCACTTTTGGCAGCCTTTGCCACTGCTCCTTGCTCCAGGAAGCAGGCAATTGCCCATTCCCTGCTGGAGCGACCGGAGTGGCTCCGTGACCACTGAGGTGTCTCAGGGAGCGGTCCAGAGCTCCAGAGCATGCTCCATCCTGTAACTGGGCACACGTGTGGCTAAATCCTGCTTCTTGTCTCCTTTGGCTTCAAGGCTGCATTGCATTCCTTGTGCACCGGATGAGGGGCTGTGAGAGGGCCCAGGGAGGAGGCCTCCATCCTGCTCCAGCGCTTCCGGGATGAGGATGACACCGTTGGGATGGAGGAGGAGAAGCTCATGGGTGCTCCTGCTGCATCCCGATGTCACCCCATCGCACCACCACCTCCTCGTCGCTTAACAGAGAGGGATCCTATGCGGATTTGGGAGGCAATGGCAGGAGGCTGGGATCATGTGCCTGAAGCTGGAGAAGAACCGCCTGGAGCAGATCCAGGAGGACCATCCCCACAGCATCATGCTCCAGAGCTTCAAGATGCTGCGCACATGGAGCCTGTGCCACGAGGCCAAAGCCATGTCCCCCCGACTGCATCTTCCTGCACCCCACCAGCATGGACCCCAACATGTTTGACCTGCTCCAGGACTGATGAATGAGTCCTCCCCTTCCTTTCCTGGGGGGGGGGGGGGGGCACCCCCAAAATGGATCAGTAAATGGTTTTATTCCCCCCATCCTGGTAGGTTTTGGAGTGTCTTTAACCCGGATTGGAGGTAGGATGGATGAGAAGGGGGGATGTGGAGCTCTGCTCTTGTTCCTCAGGGATGGGGGGGGTCTGTGGGGGGAGGCTCACAGGTCCCATCCCAACCTCTCGATCTCATCCAGGAAGAAGTCCAGGTCTGCCCTGGTGACCGCGGGGCTGGTGACGATCTGGCGGAAGAAGTTGACGCGGGTGCCATGGGGCTGGTACCCCACCATCATGGAGCCCTTCCTCATCATCCTCTCCTTGATGGCAGGGGCCACCTGCGGAGGGGGGGGGGACACGCACAGAGGGGTTGGGGGGGTGGAGGGGGTTTGGGATCACCCCCCCCCCCCCCCAAGGATCCCGGTGGATCCAGCTCCCACCTTGCCCAGGCTGGGCCAGTAGTCGGGGCAGCTCTCACGGCCCCGCAGGCTGGGGGGCACAAACCAGAAGCAGAGATTGATGAACTCCGGCTGCAGGGGGTAGGGGGAAGAGGAAAAGGGAAGAGATCACATGGACACACGGGGGGGACACAACATTTCCCACCCCCAGGCCCATGTGGGGACCCCTATGCTTGGGACAGGTCTCTTCTGCTGCCCAGCACTCGGTGATGCTGTACAAGGGGGCATTAAAAACCACTCTTGGAGCTACAACACTATACGGGGGGCACATTAAAACCCATCCCGGGGCCTTGGATAGGTCGTGTTAAATGGGGAATGGTTTAAAACCACTCCCTTGGCTATGGCTGGAGGGTATTAAATGGGGGGACACATTAAACCCACCCTAGGGCCATGGCATGGTGGTATATGGGGGGGTCATATGAAGCCCCCTGACAGGGCCATGGTGGGGTGATGTGTGGGGCTACACACATTAAACTCCCCTTGCTGTGGCTCCGTACCTCCATCACAAGCTCGAAGCCATCCCTCCTCTTCACCTCCTCTGCCAGGTACCTGGGATGATGCAGAACAGGAGGTCAAAGGAGCAGAGGGGCCATGGGCTGTGTGCCCCCATTCCCAGCCCCGGGCACCCACCGGGTGCAGGCAAAGGCTCGCTCCACACGCTGGGCCAGCCCCTGGGTGCCGATGGCTTTCCAGAGCAGCCAGAGCTTGAGGCAGTCCACGCGCCGGCCACACTGCGGGGTCTTGTCCCCGGTGTCGTAGGACATGTCGTAGAACTTATCCCGTTGGAAGAGGTACGTGGCTCCGGAGCCATGGCAGCGCTGCAGGAGACCCTGTGGGGGGGCACAGGGGTCACCCCGAAACTAGCAACTAGGGGGGATCTGGGGGCAACACCCCCGTTTTGTGGGATGGGGCAGGGAATGGGATATGGGATGCGACATGGGATAGAGGACAGGGCAGGAAGATGGGGCAGCAGGATGTGGGGATGGGACAAGGGACAGGGCAGAGGATGGGGCATGGGATGGGGTAGAAGATGGGACATTGGGATTGGGGATGGGACATGGAATGGGGTAGAGGATGCAATATGGGATGGGGGAGTGGGGATAGGGCAGCAGGATGTGTGAATGGGACGTGGGATGGGGCAGCAGGATGGGGTGTCGAGATCAAGCATCAGGATGGGGCATCAGGATGGGGCAGAAGACATTGGGATGGGACATCAGGATGGGGCAGGGCACAGTGGTGGGAGAGGAGGAGAAGGGGAGGTGGCACGCACGGAGGTGTCGCGGAGCAGGAATGCCGAGCACTGCAGCCCCACTGTCAGCATCTTGTGCGGGTTCCAGGTCACGGAGTGGGCCCTGTGGGAAGAGGGGGTCCCCCCCAGTTGGGATCTTGGGATTGTGGGGTGCTGGGAGCCGGGAGCGGCGCTGACCTCTCGATGCCAGCCAGGAGGTGCCGGTGCTTGCTGGAGAGCAGAGCGCTGCCACCCCACGCTGCCTGTGGGCAGGGACACGGATAGGGATCAGCGCTGGGAACAGGGGGATTCCAAAGGGATTCATGTGTGTCCCCCCCCTTCCCGGTGCTCACATCCACATGGAGCCAGAGGCCATGGCGCTCGCACACATCCGCGATGGCGCCCAGAGGGTCGAAGGCACCCAACACCGTCGTGCCGCATGTGGCACACACCAGGAACGGCTCCGCACCCTGCAGGACACCGGGATGGGACAGGGGGTGTCAGGATGGATGGGGTGGTGGATTTTGAGGTGGGGCAGGGGATGCTGGAACAGCACAGGGGACATCAGGATGGGACAGGGGACGTTGGGATGGAGCAGGGGGACATCCAGGCTGCCACTCCTTCACCTCGGCTTTGGCCTTCTGGATCTCCTTCTCCAGCTCCTCAGGGATCATCTTCCCCCTGCGGGATGGGAACAGACCCATGGTGGGAGCAGAGCCGGGGCAGCGGAGCCGCAGATCCACCGGGATCAGCCCGGCTCGCACCTCTCGTCGGTGGCCACCAGGCGCACGTTGTCAGTGCCGATGCCCAGGAATGCGGCTCCCTTCTGGATGGAGTAATGGCTCTGAGCAGGGAGAGGGGGGGGTCAAATCCCTGTGGATGGTGGGGACCCCCCCCCCGATGGAGACGATGGGGCACCCCTTGATGGGGACGATATCTGCTTCCCCCCCTGCGGTGGTGATGTGGACCCCCCAAATGGAGACAATGGAACACCCCCCGATGGGGATGCTCCATAGGCCCGCCCTGGGGATGATGGGACCCCCCCAAGGGGATGATGGGGTGTCCCTCATGTGGATGATGGGAAACCCCCCAGATGGGGACAATCGGAATGATGGAGACCCCCGCAGATGGAGATGCGCCTCCCCCTCCCGCCATGGGGCCAACGGGACGGTTGTGCCGCGGGTGCCCGCACGTCGCAGGAGGTGAAGAGCGCCAGGCGCGGCAGCGCCATCATTCCAAGGCTCCGGCATTCCGGGAAGCGCTGGAACCGCGCCACGTTCATGGCATACATGTTGCACATGGAGCCTCCTGCCGGGGGATGAGGATTGGTGTTATCCCGGGGAGGGGGGGAGCACAGGGACACCCCCCTGTGTGGTGCCGGTGCCGGTACCAGGAGCGAAGATGCCGTCGCCGCTGCTCCAGCCCACGAGCTCCCGGAGCTTGGCCAGGACCACCCCTTCCATGAGCACGAACACCGGTGCCACCTCGAACGTGTACCTGGGGGGGGGCACACACACACACAGCCCCTCTTGGGGACGCTCCCAGTGGGGGGAGCCCCCCATAGGGGTGAGAGAGGGTACCCTCCCGATGGGGAACCCCAACGATGGGGATGTGGCGGCCCCATAAGGAAAGTGGGACCCTCCCCACTGGGGATGTGGGGAACCCCTCTATGGGGATGATGCCCCCACCACCATGGGGATGTGGGCAGCCCCGCAATGTGGACAATGGGGGATGTGTCCCCAGTGAGGATGAGAACCCCCCACCATGGGGATGATGGAGCCCCCCTCCATGGGGATGTGGGGAACCCCCCATGGAAACAACGGATATCCCCCCCTGATGGGGATGATGGAGATAATGGGGACCCCTCCATGGGGAGGATGAGGACCCCCTCAAGGGGATTTGGGGACCGCCCCAATGAGGACAATGGGGACCTCCCAATGAGGATGTGGGGCCCACCCCCCCCATGGTGATGATGCCCCCCCCCCCCCCGCACTGGCTGGTGTTGAGCGCCTCGGTGAGCAACCGCCCGGCCAGTGCATGTGGGTCCAGCCCCGAGAACAGCTGATTGAAGAACCGGGGGTGACCTGCGGGGGGGGCACCGTGACAGGAGGGACCCCGGGACCCCCCCTTACCCATGGACCTGCCCACTGACCCATGGACGCCCCGTGTGACCCATAGAGCTGTGGGGAGTGGAAGCGTTGAACCTGGAGCCACGGAGCTTAAACTGGGGGCCAGATGGGGCTGCACTGGGGGCCAGATGGGGCTGCACTGGGGGCATCTGAGGCTGAACTGGGGGCAGTTAAGGCTGAACCTGGACCCGTGAGGACAAACGGAGCTGCGAGTGCCGAGGCTGCACTGCGGCAGCACTGCGACCAATCAAGGCTGCACTGGGAACACTGGGGCTGAACTGGGTGCACTGGGAGCACTGGGTTCACATTGGGACCAGTTAAGGCTGCACTGGGAGCACTGAGTTCACGCTGGGAGCAGTCAAAGCTGCACTGAGCTCACACGGGGAGCACTGAGTTCACACTGGGAGCAGTTTAAGACCGCACTGGTTTCACACTGGGAGTGCTGGGTTCACACTGGGAGCACTGATTTCACACTGGAGGCACTCAAAGCTGCACTGAGCTCATACTGGGAGCACAGGGTTTGCAATGGGAGCACTGGGTTCACACTGGGAGCGCTGGGGCTGCACTGGAAGTACAGTTTCCCCCCTGTTTTCCCACTGCTTTCCCCCCGTTTCCACCCCATTTTGCGCTTTTTCCCCCATTTTCCAGCTGTTCCCCCCATTTCCCGCTGTTTCCCCCCCATTTCCCACTGTTCCCCCCATTTCCTGCTGTTTCCCCCCCATTTCCCGCTGTTTCCCCCATTTCCCGCTGTTTTCCCCCCCACTTTCCCGCTGTTCCCCCTCACTTTCCTGATGTTTTCCCCCCACTTTCCTGCTGTTCCCTCCCATTTCCCGCTGTTCCCCCCATTTCCCGCTGTTTCCCCCCCATTTCCCGCTGTTTTCCCCCCACTTTCCCGCTGTTTCCCCCCCATTTCCCGCTGTTTCCCCCCATTTCCCGCTGTTTCCCCCCCATTTCCCGCTGTTTTCCCCCCACTTTCCCGGTGTTTTCCCCCCCTGTTTCCCCCCCATTTCCCGCTGTTCCCCCCCATTTCCGCTGTTTCCCCCCATTTCCCGCTGTTCCCCCCCATTTCTCGCTGTTCCCCTCCCCATTTCCCCCTGTTTCCCCCCCATTTCCCGCTGTTCCCCCCCCCCACTTTCCCACTGTTTCCCCCCACTTTCCCGCTGGTTTCCCCCCATTTCTGCTGTTTCCCCCCACTTTCCTGCTGTTTTCCCCCCATTTCCCGCTGTTTCCCACCTGTTTTCCCACTGTTTCCTCCCACTTTCCCACTGTTTCCCCCCCATTTCCGCTGTTTCCCCCCACTTTCCTGCTGTTTCCTCCCCATTTCCCGCTGTTTCCCCCCCGTTTTCCCACTGTTTCCTCCCACTTTCCCACTGTTTCCCCCCCCATTTCCCACTGTTTCCCACCCGTTTTCCCACTGTTTCCCCCCTTTTTTCCCACTGTTTCCCCCCAGTTTCCCGCTGTTTCCCCCCACTTTCCCACTGGTTTCCCCCCACTTTCCCGCTGTTTCCCCCCACTTTCCCGCTGTTTCCCCCCCGGCCCCAGGGCCCGCACCGGTTTTCACGCTGAACCGCACCACATCCCGGCAGCGCTGCAGCAGCCGCTCCGGGGGCTCCCCGCCGCTCCGCAGCTCCAGATCCAGCAGCTCCCGCAGTTCCAGCGGCTCCCGCCACTCGCACACCTGCGGGACCCCGCAATTCCCGAGCTCGGGAAGGCCGCGGGGCCCGGCCGGGAGCCTCACCCCCCCTCCCCTTCCCGCTTCTCCCCCTCACCTTCTCGGTCACATCCGTCCCTTTCCTCACGGCCTCCTCCAGCAGCACCTGCAGCGCTTCCCGCAGGAACTCCTCGCCCGCTGCCGCCTCCCAGCCGGGATCCTCCAGCCCGGCCATGGCGCCGGCGCCGGCCTCTTCAACCATGGGTCACCCCACACCCCCCCCCCCCCTTCTCCCAGCCCCGGGATCACGGCCGCGGGATGGGATGGTGGCTCCGGGATCGTCCTGGGGACACGGCCTCGCACAGGGACAAAGTCCAGGGACAGGGAGAAGCGGCTCTTAAAGGCGCATCCAAGGAATGGGGGGGGGGGGGCCCAAGTGGTGCCACCCCTCGGCCCCATGGCAGCGCCGCCATGGGGCCTGTCCCCAGTGCCCCCGAGGGGGAGCCGTGCTGCCACAGGGAGGGGCAGTAATAACGGCGGGGGGGGTGCAGAGGAAAGAGGGGACCGACCCCGAGGGGGTGCAATGGAGTGGGGTTCGCCATGGGGCAGTCACAGTGGGGTGACACCCCCCCCCCCCCAAGGGCAGGCGGGGCCTCACCCCGGGGGCAATAACGTGAACGGGGAGGTGACGGGGAGGGAGGCAGGGCCCAGCCCGGGCCCCAGCGCCACCGCCCGGCCCCGCTCCGTGCTGCAGCCCCAGGCTCTGCCCGGCGGCCGAACCGGACCAGGCCGCGCCGCCGCTCCGTCGCTATGGCAACCGCCGGGCGCCAAGATGGCGCCGCAGCTGAGCGGCACCACGGCGCATGCGCACGTGGCGCCGGAAGCGCTGTGAATGGCGGGTAGAAGGAGGAGGGGGGGGCTCGTTTCCAGTTCCGGGTCGGCGGCGGCGGCCGAGGACGGGGGGGGGGGGGCGGCGGGGCCGGTTCTGGACCCGTTCGCGGCGGCGGAGAGGAGCGGAGCGGGGCCGGAGCGGGGAGGAGCGGGGCAGGAGCGGCCGCGGCAGGTACGGACCGAGCCCTTCCCCCTCCCCCTCCCCGCCCGCGGCCTAGGTGGGGGTTGGCGGGGCCCTCCCGCGCGCGCGGCGGCCCCGCCCCCACCCGGCGGCCACCGGGACGGGACGGGGAGGGGATGTGGGGGGAGGGGAAAGGGGGGAGGGTGTCACCTTTGCCCCCGTAGTGACCCCCCCCCCTCCACCGGTGTGACCCCCAGTTGTGATTCTTGCTCTCCCTCCACCCCCCTATTGACCCTTCACCTCCCCCCATCATGTGACCTTCCCCCACCCCGGGACCCCCTCACCCTGTTGGACCCCCCCCGCCCCCCAAAGTCACCCCTCCCACACCTGATTCGCACCCCCAGGCCCTCCCCATCTGCCCCCCACCCCCCCTTTCCCACCACCCAACCTCTCCCTGTGAGGCATCCACTTGGTGCTCAGCACCCCATTCAAACCTGGGGGTCCCCCTATAACCCCCCCCAAAGCCCCTTCAAACCCCCCCATACTGCCCCTATAACCTCTCCTAATGCTCCAAACCCCCACAACCCCCCTTAATCCCCCATAGCCACCCATAACCCCTCAAAGCCCTCCCTAAGCCCCCAGAACTCCCCTGGAACCTCCCATAACTGATGTAGCACCCCAAGCCTCCCTCTAACCCCTACACAGTCCCCCATGAACCCCACAACCCCATTATAGCCCCCCCATAACCCTCCTATAGCCCCTATAATCCTCCAAGCCCCCCCCTCTATAACCCTCCAACCCCCCTTTTAATAACTCAAACTCCCCCAGCCCCCCATAACCTCCCTAACCCCTTCTTTAACTCCCCATAACCCCCCAGCCCTTCCTTTAACCCCCCAAATCCCCTCCCTAAAACTTCCATAGCCCCCCAAACCCTTCCCAACCCCCCATGGCCCCCCCAATACCTTCCTTAACCCCCCCACAACTCCCCTATAACTTCCACTCTAACTCCCCCATAACCTCCCTATAACCCCCCATAACTTATTTAGCCCCCCAAGCCTCCCTCTAACCCACACACACTCCCCCATAACCCCCATAACTTTCCTATAGCCCCCATAACCCTCCAAGCCTCCACTCTATAACCCCCCCAACCCCCGTTTTAATAACTCAGAACTCCCCCAGCCCCCCATAACCTCCCCAACCCTTCCTTTAACCCCCCACCCCCCCCCAAACCCTCCCTAGCCCCCCCAAAATCCCTCCTTAACCCCCCCAACTCCCCTATAACCCCATCTCTAACCCCCCCATACCCCCCCCCCAATACCCCCCTAACCCCATTTCCTCCCTCCCCACAGGCGAAGACCCGCACTGGTGGCAGCAGCAGCAGCGCTGGGACCCAGCTCCCACCCCGGCCTTGCGTGTGTGTGGGGTGATGCCCTTGAGGGCTGTGGGGGTGACAACACCCCCGATGTCCCCTCCTGTCTAGTAGGAAGCTGCTGCCCCCCACACCCCCCCACCCCCCCACACCCCCACCCCCCCCCCCCCGCCACCGTACGTGATTGCTGCTGGGGGGGCCGAGGAAGACGCTCGTCACCGCGCCGGCGGCACCGGGGCCGAGATGTCGGCGCAGTGGCGGGTACTGGATGAGCCCGGCACAAACATCCCTAAAACACCTTAACTGAGGCCACCCCTCGGAGGGTTAAAAAGGCCCTTCCCGGGGCCACCGTAAGGCTAAAGAATTGTCACAGTCCCTCTGTCGAGGACAGACAGACAGACAGACACACAGCCCCAAGATGGCTCAGGTAATGAGCCCCAAATCTACACCCCCCCCCCACCTCCCAAAACCCACCCACCCCCTTCCCAATCCGTGTCCCCCACCCCACACCAAGCTCCCAAGGAGGTATGGCCATGGGGGGGCTTTCCCCCCCCCAAATCCCCACCCCCACCCCCCCACTCCCCTCCGATCCCCACTGTCCCACAGCCCCGCGCCATCATCATCATCATCACCCATCACTCACCCGCGCCCCCCCACCCCGGGTTCTATTCCCGGAGCCGGCGGCGCTCTCCCGTTGTTCCAGGGATCGTCGGAGCTCTCCCGGTAGCCGTTAGCTCCCCGCCAAAGGGGGGGTGTGGGGTTGGGGGGGGGGCAGGGGGGGGCCCCGAGCCTCCCTCTTCTCCCCCCTCTTATCCCCCCCCCCTTCCCATTTCAGCGCCCGGTCGTGTGCGGCCCCCGGCAAAGGGTTTGGTTTGTGGTGCTGGCACCTTTGGGGTGGGGGGTTTGGGGGTGCTGGGGGGGGTTTGGGGGGGTCTGCAGCAGAGCTGCTCTCTCCCCCCCACCCCAGGCGAGCCTCCTGGCCTGCGAGGGCCTGTCCGGAGTGTGCCTCGTGCCCACCGTGGCCAGCAAGAAGATGATGCCGAAGCCCAGCTCCAAGCAAGGGGAGAGCAGGGAGCGGGGGGGCAGCCCCGATGTGCTGGTATGGACGCCCCCCCACCGCTGCCTTCAGCCTCTGACCCCCCTTCTTCCTCCCTTAATCTCCCTTCTTCCCCCCTCAAGCCACTTTCTTCCTCCCTCAATCACCTTCTTCCTCACCGATGATGCTTTTCCCCCCCTTTCATTCCCCTTTTCCCCCTTTCATTCCCCTTTTCCCCCTTTCATTCCCCTTTTCCCCCTTTCATTCCCCTTTTCCCCCTTTCATTCACTTTTCCCCCTTTCATTCCCCTTTTCTCCCTTTCATTCCCCTTTTCCGCCTTTCATTCACTTTTCCCCCCGTTCATTCACTTTTCCCCCTTTCATTTCCCTTTTCCCCCCTTTCATTGACTTTTCCCCCCTTTCATTGACTTTTCCCCCCTTTCATTGACTTTTCCCCCCTTTCATTCACTTTTTCCCCCCTTTCATTCACTTTTCCCTCCTTTCATTCACTTTTCCCTATTTCATTCCCCTTTTCTCCCCTTTCATTCCCCTTTTCCCCCCTTTCATTCCCCTTTTCCCCTTTCATTCCCCTTTTCCCCCTTTCATTCCCCTTTTCCCCCTTTCATTCACTTTCCCCCCGTTCATTCACTTTTCCCCCTTTCATTCACTTTTCCCCCCTTTCATTCACTTTTCCCCTTTTTCATTCCCCTTTTCCCCCCTTTCATTCCCCTTTTCCCCCTTTCATTCACTTTTCCCCCTTTCATTCCCCTTTTCCCCCTTTCATTCACTTTTCCCCCCGTTCATTCACTTTTCCCCA